>NC_030682.2:142114440-142366940 GCF_000004195.4 Xenopus tropicalis
GTACAGAGAGATACCATAAAACTATGGCACATAGGGATTCCCCTGTACTAAGCACAATTCAGCAGGAACAGCCCCCTAAGTTTGCTCGTAGCCTGCAGAGAGATACCATAAAACTATGACAGCAAAGGGAATCCCCTGTACTAAGCACAATTCAGCAGGAACAGCCCCCAAAGCTTGCATGGAACTAAGAACCAAACAACCGTTGAAGACAAATATTAAAGTTGCTAGAAATATTTTCAAGAATGATATAAAGTTAATTTAAAAGTAAACTATACCAAAGCAAATGGGAAGCATACATTTATTTTTTCCCAAAAATGCAACTCTACACGCTATATACAGTTGGTTTTCTTTACGTTTAGAACATATAGAGGGAGATGCAAAACAAGTGTGATATAAAGGAGTTTACTGTGCCCCCATACGCCATACATCTAATGGAAACAATATGGCTCATACTTTACTGTAATATAGCAGCTCACACCCATATGTCTAAATACAAATTTACAGAGAACGAATGTTCTTTGCACATAATAAGCTGTACCCTCATACTGTCTAAGGCAGGGCTGTCTGACTGGAGGCCTGCAGGCCAGATGTGGCCTTCCAAAGGATTTCTATGGCCCCACATTGTGCTTAAAGACCCCATAGACTTTGTTGTATGATCATTATTTTAATTTAATCTAGCTCTTCATCATGTTATATGAGAAATAATGTACTACATGTAATAAGCTGGACAGCACTGTGTGTATAACAGATATAGTGAAGGAATACCCTCAAAAATACTGCCCTATAATGAGAATAATAATCCTTTGGAGCCAAAACCCTCTGAAATTTAAAATAAAAAGGGCAATTAAATGGGGGAAAAGTAAAACATGCAGTCATTTTGGCCCAACACGAAAAAAAACACTTTCTGTGAAAGCAGAAAAGGGGAAATTGAGAAATGGCAGAACACTTCCCCAGCGCTGGGGCACAGGACTAGTGGCTACACCCAGGAAAATATGGTTACATGCACTTCCCATTCTCTAGCAATATGTTATTCATGGAGAATGCTTGTAAATAGAAATGATCTTCTTTTAGGGGGGTATGGCTTACTGTGTGCCTAACACATCTATTTGTATACATATGGGTGCTGCCATATTGCTGTACAACATGGGAATACTCTGTATCTGTATACATATTAGTGGGAGCTGCTAAGATGCCATTCGGTATTGGATAACAGCTTATAGGAACAGCTATGGGTATGATTTCTATTAGATACATACATTACATTTGTAACATATTAAGCTGACATATCCTAACATACTCAATGCTAACATTTACCCCTCCTTTCTAATCAGTAACAATTTTTTAAGCAGACATGGGGTTAACTTTTGTGCCTATGACTTTCCCTGCACCCCCTTTGGCCTTCACCCACCCCCCTGCAGAGGTCCCCAACACACTCCGCCCCTCTCCCCTGAGCGCTCCTAAAAGAAACTCACCTGTGGCGCGTTGGGGGAGGGAGACGGCGAATCGAGGGAGCATCCTGGGGGGGGAATCGGATCTGGGCCGAGCGGGTTTTTTCCCGGTACTCTGGCGGCCCAGTCCAATGCTGAATCTACTAAACTCAATGACATAAATGTCTCACCAAGCCAAGGATTCCATACGTTGACCAATACTCCCTGGCGTATGACCAGGCGACATACATGTGGATGCCCACATTCTCTCTCTGGTTCATTCAGGCCAACAGCCCAAACTATTGGAACTTAAGTGTAATTGCCCGCCACTCACTTCCATGGGAAAAGTCCAACAGTGCTGGTACTGGCACTTTTCCGCCTCAAACCAGCTCTGCAGTGTGTTTTTGGGCTACAAAGAAATAATACTAGAGCAGTCATTTTTGAGCAGAGGTTCACCTCTCACTGTTACGTGTGCAGTTAGGCAGTGCTTTTACCATAGTAGGAAAGCACTAAAAAATTTCTGCCCAATCGGAGCAACAACCCACCATAGCCCATAGGCCCCCAACTTTTCTTACTTGTGAGCTACAGCCAAATGTAAAAAGACTTGGAGAGCAACACAAGCACCATAAAAGTTCATGGAGGAGCCAAATAAGGGCTGTGATTGGCTATTAGGGGCCTCTATGCACACTATCAGCTTACAGGGGGCTTTATTTGGTAGTAAGTTTTGTTTTTATTCCTTGTCAGGAATTCAAAAATAACTACCTGGTTTGGGGGCACTGAGAGCAATATCCAAGGGGCTGGTAAGCAACATGTTGCCCCCGAGCCACTGGTTGGGGACTGCTGCCATAGGTGAATGTCACAAATGTGAGATTTCAATAGAAAGCACTCAACGCATGCAATTTCAGGCCAAAATCATTCCACATGTGCACAGTTACTGGTGAATGAGATCGCTGTTGCTTAGTAAAGACATGGGGCATCAGTGGGTGGTATTGGCCTTTTCTCCGCCAGTGGTGAAAACACCAATTAACCTAATGCTTTTGATAGCAACGGGTATATTAACTTCTATTGTTGGATGGATTTCTCCCACGCCCACCCCAGAAGAAGAAGACACTTACTTGCACTGTGCGTGATAGTACTTTATAAGGTTCTGCAGCAGATCCACGCCTTTCTTAGTCTTGATTTCATTAACTTTAATGAGATACTGCCAAAACAAAACGGAGAGCATTGTTGATAATTACACGTTGCAGGCCGGGTATTCAAGCTGCGCTTTAGCGTTAGGAATCTTTATTTCCAAGCTGAACAGCTAATCGAATAATCCTCCCCCTGGTTATTATGTTAATAGTAGGCAAGGATCCAGGGAAAACAATAGGAATGGCCAAGTCGGACATTTTTACAAATAAATATATAACACAAGGAATTCTGGGAACGAATTCCAAAAAGCTCCAAAAAAAACCCCCATTTACATTATTTATATAGGCTATTTATATAGGCTAAAGCTCACCCCTTGGGTTTTTAAAGCAGGAGCCAGGATAATATCTTAACAGATTCCCAACTACAGTAGTGCAGGGTTTTCTGATGAGGTTAGGTAGAGCCAGGGGTGTGGAACCACAGATAAATCAAAAGGGTTGAGGAGACCGCCTCATACGTACACAATTAAACACAAGGAATTCTAGGAACTAACCCCATTTACATGGGTTTATCCCATAGAAAATCCTGTATTACACTGATGAGCCCCAAGAAAGGTGAAACCAGTTTGTAGTTAGGAATCTGAGCAGATATTATCCTGGCTTCTGCTTTAAAAACCCCAGTGGGTGAGCTTTAGCCTATAGAATAAACCCATGTAAACGGGATTTTCTTGGAGCTTTGTGGGATTAATTCCCAGAAATCTTTGTGTTTATTTGCATACGTATGAGGCAGTCTCCTCAACCCTTTTGATTGATCTTATTAAAGAAACAGATAAACAGAAGTCCATTATGCAGAGGAATTATCTGTGACCTGGATCTACTTCATAAGGACCAGACACAATTTTTTTGTGATTACAACAATAGTCAAAAAAGCATGTACAGCACACACCCTATTTATTTAACCTGTACTGCCCCTTTAAATACTTCCTTGAGCATGTACAGGGCCAGTTGACATGATCATTTTCCATAGTAAGAGAAACCGCAAAGCCAATAAAATGCAGAACTGGGTATGGGCCTCAGGCACTCACTTCTCTTTCCTTTCCCTGCTCTTCTCCAAAGGAATGAGTTGGCAGCATCAGACAGACAGAGTAGAAGTGTTTTGATAACTACAAGCAGGACAAATACAATGCCATTTGCTAATTTTCATTGTAGATTCTGCCTCTGTGAAACCTTCTCTGTGTTTTCCTGCATACATATTATGACACTGGGCTCTTTTGTCAAACACCCTTCAAGAAACAAAAGAGTGGTAACCTGACAGGGCAGTGGGCATGGCCTAATGTAATTGGGGGCGTGGCAACCTGACAGTGGTCTAACATGACATACAAACAACAGGAACTGTAACACTTTGCCTTTACACTGCATCGGCCTGAAGCCAGAAAGCATCAGTAGGTATATTTAAAGGAATACTGTCATGGGAAAACATGTTTTATTCAAAACTTATCAGTTAATAGAGCTTCTCCAGCAGAATCCTGCATTGTAATCTGTTTTTCCCATGGGGCTAGCCATATTCTTTATTTCCCAGGGTGCCACAGCCATGTGACCTGTGCTCTGATAAACTTCATTCACACTTTACCGCTGCGCTGCAAGCAGCCGATCAGCAGAACAATGGGAAGGGAGCAAGATAGCAGCTCCCAGTAGGTATCAGAATAGCACTCAATAGTAAGAAATCCAAGTCCGGCTTGGGACTCCTCCAGTTACATGGGAGCAGGAGAAACAATAGGTTAGCTGAAAGCAGTTCTAATGTGTAGCGCTGGCTGAAAGCTCAGACTCAGGCACACTTTACTGCTGCGCTGCAAGTTGGAGTGATATCCCCCCCCTCACCCCCAGCAGCCAATCAGCAGAACAATAGGAAGAGAGCAAGATAGCAGCTCCCAGTAGGTATCAGAATAGCACTCAATAGTAAGAAATCCAAGTCCGGCTTGGGACTCCTCCAGTTACATGGGAGTAGGAGAAACAATAGGTTATCTGAAAGCGGTTCTAATGTGTAGCGCTGGCTCCTTCTGAAAGCTCAGACTCAGGCACACTTTACTGCTTCGCTGCAAGTTGGAGTGATATCCCCCCCCCCCCTCACCCCCAGCAGCCGATCAGCAGAACAATGGGAAGGGAGCAAGATAGCAGCTCCCAGTAGGTATCAGAATAGCACTCAATAGTAAGAAATCCAAGTCCGGCTTGGGACTCCTCCAGTTACATGGGAGTAGGAGAAACAATAGGTTAGCTGAAAGCAGTTCTAATGTGGCGCACTGGCTCCTTCTGAAAGCTCAGACTCAGGCACAAGGCACTGAGATGGCGCCTACACACCAATATTACAGCTACAAATACATTTGTTGGTTTAAGAATAAAAAAAAACAGTGTAATTTAGAAATAAAAAGTACCCCATAAAATCATGACAGTATCTCTTTATGATATAAGAGTGCCCTAACTGAACCCATTAGCCTCCAATCAGATGATTGCTTCCAACATTCTATCTGTGACAGACCAAATGATCACATAAAGGAGAAGGAAAGTCATTTTGGCATTTTACTGCCAATAGATGCACCACATTAGTGCCACCTAGAATATTATATTTATTCTGCAGAAAGCATTGCCATAACTAAGAGCCCTAGAAGCTTTCTCTGTTTGTTTAAGATTGCAGCTGCCATTTTAGCTTGGTCTTCCTAGCTTCTGCTTGCAGCTCTAGAGGCTGGTAGTTTAGATTACACATTCCTAAGGGAGGGGGGAGTGAGTTTTATAAATTCTTATGGGAGAGGGAAGCAGGAGAAGGGAGAGAGGTGGTCAGATACCCTAAGAACATGTTTACAAAAAAGGAGGCAAGAAATCCTGTTTCTGATAGATTACTTTACGTGCTTATGGCTGTATTTACACAGAGCCTTCTGATAAAGCTTACTTAAGTGTCTGCCTCTTTCTCCTGTAATATTAATGCTTTACCTCACACATCTGTAGCTGGAATAATCTCCTCTCCTTCTCCATCTCTTCGGCAATCTCGGCCCCAGTAATCTCCGTACGGATCATCCCATGTTGCTTGGCGTGTTCCCTTTTCTCCTTTTCGATTTTCGTGCTAGATAGGAGAAGACACTTTCATTTTACACCTCCTTTCTGTCTCTTTTCTTTCTCAGATTTTTACACATACAGGTTTAGAATAACTGGTATATAATTCCGTATGAGTACACTTTGATTTTTTTGCCAATAATGGTCCTTTAATGTTACTGGGAAAATTCATAATTAGTCTATATACTGCTGCTTTAAATTAGATCTGCACCAAGCAGGAGCTGGCAGCCATCTTGGCTGCTGTCAGACATCTTTATGATTTATTCCCAGCTTCAGTAACTGAACAGATGGCAAATACGTTGCAGATCTGACTCTCTAGGAAACCTGGGTCCCCAGGCAATATGCAATGCTGTAGCGAGTATACAGATACTCTCCAAGGGGAACTGAATTAGGTTTGGTCCTTAATTGTTTCCATAAAATGGGAGGATAGCAAACATACTTACAATTTGGTTTCATAATCCTTCCACGCTCTGTCGAATGGCTTCTTAAGGTCCTGACAGAGGTAAAATAAGGCAACAGTTAACTGCACAAAATTATAAAAAGCAAAGCAAATACACTGTTTGTGTGGCCACTTACCCCTTTTACGCCCTTTAAGTCCCCTTTCAAGAGAGAATCCAAGGTGAAGATGACATTGTGGCTTAATCCCTGTAGCTGGTGGGGGGAAAACAAACAAACAATCTTTATTAGGATATTAATCACAATGCAGTTCTACTAACTAGACTCTCATCCCCCCAACCCCCAGAACATACACCTCATAACTAGGTGCATATACAGCGTATTGATAAAATGCCATTACTATTCCTATGCATTAATTGACATCATACAGTGCAGTCTTAGGAATTACCCATTGCTCATTAGGCAGTCATTTAAAGGGCTGGTTCACCATTGTATTCACTTTTAGTATGCAATAGAATTACCTATTCTTAGCAACTTTTCAGTTGGTCTTAATTATTTGCCTTCATCTTCTAAATCTTTGCAGCGGTCACTGACCCCAGAAGACAAAAAGCTCTCGCTCTGTGAAACTACTGTTCCTTGTTATTACTTATCTTTTTATTTAGGCCCTCCTCTATTCATATTTCTCTTTCAAATCACTGCCTGGTTGCTAGGTTAAATTGGACCCTGGCAACCAGATAGCTGCTAAAATTCCAAACTGGAGAGCTGCTGAACACAAATCTAAATAATACAAAAAACACAAATAATAAAAAATGACCAATTAGAAATTGTATCAGAATAGCAGTGTCTGCATCAGTGATCCCCAACCAGTGGCTCGGGGGCAACATGTTTCTCACTAACCCCTTGGATGTTGCTCTCAGTGCCCCCAAACCAGGTAGTTATTTTTTAATTCGGGGCAAGTTTTGGTTGAATAAAAACAAGATTTCCTATCAAATAAAGCCCCCTGTAAGCTGATAGGGTGCATAGAGGCTGCCTAATAGCCAATCACAGCCCTTATTTGGCTCCTCCATGAACTTTTATGGTGCTTGTGTTGCTCCCCAAGTCTTTTTACATTTGACTGTGGCTCACAAGTAAGAAAGGTTGAGGACCCCTGCTCTATGTTATACTAAAAGTTGTAAAGGTGAACAACCCCTTTAAGCAATTATTTGGCACTACCCCAGATTTGCCATTATCACTGAGAGTCAATAGGACATATTCAAGTCAAATAAACAAAAAGGGGTCCTACTCTTACCCAAGTGCCAACATTCATGTGGCCATAAAGTGACTCAACTATACAAAGGGGGACATTGCTATTAGAGCCACAACCTTTTGCTGCCTCTGGTGAGAGAATTTTAGCTACAGAAAACTAATGCAACAAATATTTTAGCCAGGACGCTGAAGGGAAAGCAGAGGAACTAGCACCCCCTTCCACGTGCATCAATTACTTCTTAGGGATAAAAAGAAGAAACAATTAACTGTTGAGTTAATATTAGAAGCGAAGGCGGAGGGTGATTCCCTACAGACTCACAAGCCATTTGTTTAAAGGGAAGATTACTAATTGGATGATGGTGCTGTTGCCGGGGGTTGTTGAGTTTATGGAGAGAATGACAGTAGCACAAAATGCAGATGGAGCAGAGAGAAAGACGACCATGGCTACAAACAGTTAGGGGATGAATTAGAAAATGAGTTAGAGAAAGTAGAGACAAAAGTATATGATATAAAGGGGAATGAAGAGAACTAAACAAGAGAGAGAAAAGAGCAGAAGAAATGAAGGCATGCTTGTAAATTATCCAGAACTTTCCTTTTATAGTATAATCTACTGTACATGTCCCAGCCAACCACAGACAAAATCCATATGTCACAAAATATGTCAAAGTTATAAGAACCCCCAACAGGGATAGAGGATACAGGATACAGGATACACGGTACTACTGTGCACTCACCAGGTTTTTAAGAAGCGTTGATAGTTCTTTTGTTAGAGTGGAGAATTTCACGAAGGCGGTGCCCAAATCTGCGTTATCCCGACTTAGAAAATTACTTCCAAATTTATCTAAGGCTTGTGCATAGTTTTCTTCATTTTGGACATGATCTGGAAAACAAAAACATAGATGTTATTCTTCTGATACAGATACCGTATATACTCGAGTATAAGCCGAGGTACCTAATTTTACCTAAGAAAACTGGAAAAACTTATTGACTTGAGTATAAGCCTAGGGTGGGAAATGCAGCAGCTACTGCTAAGTTTTAATAATCAAAATAAATACCAATAAAATGACATTAATTGAGGCATCAGTAGGGTATATGTTTTTCAATATTTATTTCAAAGAAAAACAGTAAACTAGCTTTGTAAGCGGAGAAAAGGGTCAACAAAAACAATATGAGTACTAGCCCACGCTCATTGCACATTGGCAAACTGGCAGCAGACCCAGTCCCGGAGGACACGTAAGGGGAAATAAGTATTGCTAGTGGGAGCCTAGGCCAGGGCACTGGAGGGTCTGGTTGCAGGTGGCCTAATTTGCACACAAAGGACAAAGGGTGCTAGTCTAGAGGGACCCATGGCACCCGACTCAAGTATAAGCCGAGGGTGACTTTTTCAGCACATTTTGGGTGCTGAAAAAACTAGGCTTATACTCGAGTATATACAGTATGTCATTTTATAATAAAGCAAAGTTAGCAAATGAAAAATGAAGATGGCTTCATGGGCAACCATTACTTGACAGGTCAAGGTAAGTAGACAGGCCCATGAACCAGGGTTACCCCCTATGGAGATGGGACTAATTGTACATGGTTGATTGTAGAGATGCACTGAATCCAGGATTTGGCCTTTTTAAGCAGGATTTGGCTTCAGCAAATCCATGGTCCTGGCCGAATTGAATCCAAATCGTTAAAATCAGCGGGAGGTTTAAAATTTATTGCAGTGCGCTGTGTGCGCAGTTACCCTGATCCTTATCCTAATTTGCATATGTAAATTAGGATTCAGAATTGGTTCAGTATTCGGCCGAATCTTTCACAAAGGATTCTGGGTTCAGCTGAATGCCGAAAATTGTGGATTTGGTGCATCCCTAGTTGATTATACCAAGAAACTCCAGCTAACCCATTGATTTAGACCAGTGCATGATGTAATGGTATTTACTGGGAAAGGTCACCATGTGTTTGACACTGCTGACTAAATTGCCCTTGAAACCTTACATCTTTGGGGTTCACAGACCCACTCTCATGAAATCACAAATGGGGACTCCAGTGTATTCTACTGCAAAGCAGTTATCAAGAAGGAAATAATAGAAAGTGAGGAACTGATTGCTTCTCTTGCAAAGACAAATCCCATTAAAAAAATAAATTATATATATATATATATATATATATATATATTTTTTTTTTTTTTATTTATTTATTTATTTATTTTTTTTTTCATTTTGGTTACAGCAGGGAATTCAGGGACTGTTTGACCCTGAGGAAGAGCACTGTTAGTGCTTGAAACGTTGGATTTTTTTCAATAAATTTTTCACTTATTGCAAAGTCCCTGTGTGTACGGCTCTCTGCCTTTATATTTCCTTGTTTTTGTTAGAACCCAGGGCATTTTAACTACAATAGGGTGTGCTCCGTTCAGTCTTATATATATATATATATATATATATATATATATATATATATATATATATATATATATATATATATATATATATATATATATATATATATATATATTTATTTATTTTTTTATTTTGGTTACAGGGAACTTCAAAAAAGTCTATGTCTAAAGGTGGCCATACACGGGCCGACTATAGCTGCCGATATCGGTCCCTTGGACCGATTCGGCAGCTAATCGGCCCGTGTATGGTGAGAGCAGAGCGGCCTGGCCGACCGATATCTGACCTGAAATTGGCCAGATCTCGATCGGCCAGGTTAGAAAATCTGGTCGGATCGGGGACCGCATCGGCTCGTTGATGCGGTCCCCGATCCGACTGCCCCATTGCCGCTCACATAATCCGATCGTCTGGCCCCAGGGCCAAACGATCGGATTATTATTTTTTTTACCTAAATGGTCCCCGATATCGCCCACCCGTAGGTGGGGATATCGGGGGAAGATCCGCTCGCTTGGCGACATCGCCAAGCGAGCGGATCTGCTCGTGTATGGCCACCTTTAGTCTAATTGGTTCTGTTGTTTGATGTACACAGCAGAGGAGCCAGAGCAACAGAGCCGACTTTAAAAATGAATATATGACTCTGGTTATAGTTCACTCTAAGTTTTGGAAAATTGGGGGCACAAACATTTTTTGTTTTGTTCAACTTTGTAACTACAATGTGCAACATGTGTGATCTGGAGTGAGTAGGTAGGTTAGTAGTAACTTACGCATCTCACTTGTTCTGAAAAGTTCAATCTGCTTGCTGTATCAACTTGTGGAAATGTGAAAAATGTTATGGTTTGAGCGCATACAAAACATTCTTTGTGCTCCGCAGTTTATTGTGTGTACTGACGTTACAGTGTTTATATACACAAAATCTGAACTGAATTTGTCCCTAAAAAGGAGCACCGGCCTTGGGAAGACGCTTAGCAATTACAATTCACTGGGGGGGGGGGGGGGGGTCCATATAAAATATTGGCTCCTCACAATAAAAAGGGCTTTCCCAGGTTACTTCTTGAATGCATTTATCAGAATAATAATACACAACACACATCTACATTTATACCCTGAAGGCCAAGACCTGGGACAGTAAGGTAACTGCTGGGCACATTCAAACATTTGAAATATGTCTTTGTATCTGTATTCACATGTAAATTACTAAAACATCAAACATTCCAGACCTTAAAGGAACAGTAACACCAAAAAATGAAAGTGTATAAAAGTAACTAAAATATAATGTGCTGCTGCCCTGCACTGGTAAAAGTTGTGTGTTTACTTCAGAAAGTCTACTATAATTTATATAAATAAGCTGCTATGTAGCCATGGAGGCAGCCATTCAAAGGAGAAAAGGCACAGGCACATAGCAGATAACAGATAAAACACTATTGTATTCTACAGAACGTATCTGTTATCTGCTATGTAACCTGTGCCTTTTCTCCTTTTTCCCAGCTTGAATGGCTGCCCCCGTGGCTACACTGCAGCTTATTATATAAGTTATAGTAGTGTTACTGTAGCAAACACACCAGTTTTACCAGGGCAGGGCAACAGTGCATTATATTTTTATTACTTAAAAGCTGTTTCATTTTTTGGTGTTACTGTTCCTTTAAAGGGATACTGCCATGATTTTTATGGGGCACTTTTTATTTCTAAATGACACTGTTACACAGCAAATAATTCCCTCTGTCATTTAACATTTTATTCTTGAACCAACAAATGTATTTGTAGCTGTAATATTGGTGTGTAGGCGCCATCTCAGTGCCTTGTGCCTGAGTCTGAGCTTTCAGCCAGCGCTACACATTAGAACTGCTTTCAGCTAACCTATTGTTTCTCCTACTCCCATGTAACTGGAGGAGTCCCAAGCCGGACTTGGATTTCTTTCTATTGAGTGCTATTCTGATACCTACTGGGAGCTGCTATCTTGCTCCCTTCCCATTGTTCTGCTGATCGGCTGCTGGGGGTGAGGGGGGGGGATATCACTCCAACTTGCAGCGCAGCAGTAAAGTGTGACTGAAGTTTTATTTGTGGATTTACATTCCCTTTAGGCATGATGGAGCATGAAGGTAAAGCTCTGATGGATGGGTGGGTGGGTGGCTAAGAGACCTTTGCTTTGCGCACACCTCAGCTATAAAATCCAGCACTGACAACTCAAACAAGGAAAGATTTATGGACATGAAAAAAATTCATAAACCGGTAAGAACATGAATATGCATTCAAGGAAACTTATACCCCGGTGCAAATGCTGTTATGGCTTTATGAAGAGTAGAGGCAAGGATAAAAAACAGTATAACTGTCCAACAGTAATCAGAGCAAAACATAGAGTCCCATTTTTTATTATTGCCCGTTTTTTAATTACTTTTCTTTTTTGTTCCGCAGCTCTCCAGTTTGGAATTGTAGCAGTTAACTGGTTGCTAGGGTCCAATTTACTTTAGTAACCAGGGAGTGTATGAATAGAGAGATAAGCAATACAAATTAACAATACATTTGTAACAGTAACCCCCAACTTGAAAGCTGGAAAGATGCAGAAGGTGAAGGGAAATAATTCAGAAGGTAAATCATTCAAGAACTATAAAAGATAAATAATGAAGACTAATTGAAAAGCTGCTTGAAATTAGCCATATAACATATTAACTTAAAGATGAACCACCCCTTTAAGTCTTGTACAGGAATGGATCCGGTTATCCAGAATGCTCGGGACCTGGGGTTTTCCGGATAAGGGATCTTTCCGTAATTTGGATCTATATAACTTAAGGCTGCTAAAAATCATTTAAACATTAAATAAACTCAATAGGCCAGTTCTAATTATATCTTAGTTGGGATCAAGTACAGGTACTGTTTTATTATTACAGAGAAAAGGGAATCATTTAACCATTAAATAAACCCAATAGGGCTGTTCTGCCCCCAATAAGGGGTAATTATATCTTAGTTGGGATCAAGTACAGGTACTGTTTTATTATTACAGAGAAAAGGGAATCATTTAACCATGAAATAAACCCAATAGGGCTGTTCTGCCCCCAATAAGGGGTAATTATATCTTAGTTGGGATCAAGTACAGGTACTGTTTTATTATTACAGAGGAAAAGGGAAATCATTTTTATTAAATTTGATTTATTTGCTAATAATGGAGTCTATGGGAGATGGCCTTTACGTAATTCAGAACTTTCTGGATAATGGGTTTCCGGATAAGGGATGCTGTACCTGTAATAGTGGCAGGATTTGATTGCACACAGCGGGTGTACCCGTGCCTCTTCCTTTATATTCACAGTGATTATAGCACTTCCCAATGCCCCACCCAAATGAAAGAAACCATTTACATTAATACTCAAGAGAAGCCTTAAGTGCCCCTGCAATAAGCAATTACATCTGGCTATATATCACATTCATTAATTGAACGAGGTACGTGCTCATATTTATTATAATATCATCATCCGAATGCCGCAAGTTACGCTTCCCAAGGCCTCAATCCAAACATTCCATCTTCTGATTACACTGATTTGCTTGTAGTATACGTGTTGTGAAGTTTAAAATGTGCTCTTGCAGCATATGGCCTTAATCTATTATTTAACCAACGTCTTGGCACCCGCGCAAGGCCTGCCAGAGTGCCGGAGAGAGAGAAAATGCATTTTTTATTTTGATGAATAATTACAATGCGCAGGACTCAGAGCTATTTATACAGTACAGAATTTGTAATCAACCTTGCATTGTCTTTCCGGACCATTCTGGGGGAAAGGCACCCTTGAATGTATCTCCCAACGCTTTGCAAATCTTAATTGTGCATTTTGCTTATATTTAAAGGTAAACTATACCCCCAAACAATGCAGGTCTCTATAAAAATATATCACATCCCTTTGGAGCACTCGCCCAGCACCTTATCTGGGAACTGGCACTTATATTGTAGTGTCACCCACTGTCACCTACAGCCCTTAAGGTCCCCATACACGGGCCCGATTATAGCTTCCGATATGGGTCCCTTGGGCCGATTATAGCTTCCGATATGGGTCCCTTGGGCCGATTATAGCTTCCGATATGGGTCCCTTGGACCGATTCGGCAGCTTATCGGCCCGTGTAGGGGCAGAACCGAGGGGCCTGGCCGACCGATATCTGGCCTGAAATTGGCCAGATATCGATCGGCCAGGTTAGAAAATCCAGGATCGGCTCGTTGATGCGAACCGACTGCCCCATTGCCGCGTGTAGAATTCGATCGTTTGGCCCCAGTGAAAAAAATGAAACCTCTAAACTCTGGTTGATATGATGGCCTCTGACTAAAATGCCATGGAAAATGTGAGAATGCTTGGGTAGAGTTAGTGGCACTACTTGCATCTCCCTTGTTAGTCAGACAGAAAAGCCGTGCAGCATCTTTATTGTTTCCAGAATCCTTTGCCGATCAGTATAACGTCCCTGCCGAACAGGAGAAATCAAATGCCCCCCCTTGCTTGAGAGCTCCGTATCTCCGCCGACTCACTCGCTTCCCCTCGGGGTACATGGTACATTCCCATTACAGATCAACCAAGCGCTGACACATATAATGAGGCACTTGTCATTTTCGCGGAGTGTAGAGTGAGTATTAAGACTGTAACTATGTGCCATCCCCAGGTTACACAGGCACCGCCGTATAGGAATAAAAGGAAATGTGACATGCTCGGGCTGCTGATCAATCCTTGAATGAAAATGATCTAATCATTTCAGTTAATTCCACCAGTTGCACAGCCTACACTAGTGTACTCATCCCAGTGCATAGACTACAGTACAATTCATAGCAGCTCTAGTTCAGGATCAGCATTAAAGGGGTTGGTTGTATCATAACACTGTTCCACTGCGCCGAAACGCCTTTCCACCAGCAACAATAGGAGTCACCAGTGGAAAGGCCTATGCATCGCTTCTTTTCTGAAGTTGCGCATAGCTTCTTCCTGCAGGCAACTTTGTGCAACTTCAAAAGCCGAAGTGAAACGTAGGCCATTCTACCGACTTCTGTTGTTGCCGGTGGAAAGGCGTTTTGGAGCAGTTAGTCGCTCTTGGGAGATACAGTGGCTTGCAAAAGTATTCGGCCCCCTTGAACTTTTCCACATTTTGTCACATTACAGCCACAAACATGAATCAATTTTATTGGAATTCCACGTGAAAGACTAATACAAAATTTTATTGGAATTCCACGTGAAAGACTAATACAAAGTGGTGTACATGTGAGAAGTGGAAGGAAAATCATACATGATTCCAAACATTTTTTACAAATAAATAACTGCAAAGTGGGGTGTGCGTAATTATTCAGCCCCCTTTGGTCTGAGTGCAGTCAGTTGCCCATAGACATTGCCTGATGAGTGCTAATGACTAAATAGAGTGCACCTGTGTGTAATCTAATGTCAGTACAAATACAGCTGCTCTGTGACGGCCTCAGAGGTTGTCTAAGAGAATATTGGGAGCAACAACACCATGAAGTCCAAAGAACACACCAGACAAGTCAGGGATAAAGTTATTGAGAAATTTAAAGCAGGCTTATGCTACAAAAAGATTTCCAAAGCCTTGAACATCCCACGGAGCACTGTTCAAGCGATCATTCAGAAATGGAAGGAGTATGGCACAACTGTAAACCTACCAAGACAAGGCCGTCCCCCTAAACTCACAGGCCGAACAAGGAGAGCGCTGATCAGAAATGCAGCCAAGAGGCCCATGGTGACTCTGGGGGAGCTGCAGAGATTTACAGCTCAGGTGGGGGAATCTATTAACTATTAGTCGTGCACTGCACAAAGTTGGCCTTTATGGAAGAGTGGCAAGAAGAAAGCCATTGTTAACAGAAAACCATAAGAAGTCCCGTTTGCAGTTTGCCACAAGCCATGTGGGGGACACAGCAAACATGTGGAAGAAGGTGCTCTGGTCATTTTTGGCCAAAATGCAAAACGCTATGTGTGGCGGAAAACTAACACTGCACATCACTCTGAACACACCATCCCCACTGTCACATATGGTGGTGGCAGCATCATGCTCTGGGGGGGGCTTCTCTTCAGCAGGGACAGGGAAGCTGGTCAGAGTTGATGGGAAGATGGATGGAGCCAAATACAGGGCAATCTTGCAAGAAAACCTCTTGGAGTCTGCAAAAGACTTGAGACTGGGGCGGAGGTTCACCTTCCAGCAGGACAACGACCCTAAACATAAAGCCAGGGCAACAATGGAATGGTTTAAAACAAAACATATCCATGTGTTAGAATAGCCCAGTCAAAGTCCAGATCTAAATCCAATTGAGAATCTTTAGCAAGATCTGAAAAAAAAAACCGCTGTCCATCTAATCTGACTGAGCTGGAGCTGTTTTGCAAAGAAGAATGGGCAAGGATTTCAGTCTGTAGATGGGCAAAGCTGGTAGAGACATACCCTAAAAGACTGGCAGCTGTAATTGCAGCAAAAGGTGGTCCTACAAAGTATTGACTCAGGGGGCTGAATAATTACGCACACCCCACTTTGCAGTTTGTAAAAAATGTTTGGAATCATGTATGATTTTCCTTCCCCTTCTCACATGTACACCACTTTGTATTGGTCTTTCACATGGAATTCCAATAAAATTGATTCATGTTTGTGGCTGTAATGTGACAAAATGTGGAAAAGTTCTGAATACTTTTGCAAGCCACTGTATCTCTTGGAACCTGAATGGGTGGGTGAAAATATCTAAATGGCATATATAGCAAAGCCTATAAGGCAGTGATCCCCAACCAGTGGTTTTTGAGCAACATGTTGCTCACCAACCCCTTGGATGTTACTCCCAGGGGCCTCAAAGTTGGTGATTATTTTTGAATTTCTGGTTTGAAGGCAAGTTTTGGTTGCATAAAACCCAATGTAAAGCCAAACAGAGCCTTCTATAGGCTGCCATTCCACATAGGGACTACCAAATAGCCAATTATAGCTCTTTTTTGCACCCCCATTAACTTTTTTCATGCTTGTGTTGCTCCCCAACACTTTTTCCATTTGAATGTGGCTCACAGGTATAAAAGGTTGGGGATCCCTGCTATAAGGTGTCAAACACGGAACAAAAATACACCCTTGTACCTACCATAACCCCCCAAGCTTTCTTCTATAGGGCAGTGCAGACATTTTTATACACTGTGCTATTCATTACCCCTCTTGTTGTTGGCTTCAGAAACCCTTGCCGAGGGGCTGTAGGAACCACCCTGCATAGCAGACAGAATAATGGCTATTTAGAAAATGGATAGGAAACATCTCTTGTAGGAAATTAACTTTATAAATATGTATTTAGATTTGCTGGACAGACAGATTGAAAGTACAGGTCCTTTTCAAAAAATTAGCATATTGTGATAAAGTTCATTATTTTCTGTAATGTACTGATAAACATTAGACTTTCATATATTTTAGATTCATTACACACAACTGAAGTAGTTCAAGCCTTTTCTTGTTTTAATATTGATGATTGTGGCATACAGCTCATGAAAACCCAAAATTCCTATCTCAAAAAATTAGCATATCATGAAAAGGTTCTCTAAACGAGCTATTAACCTAATCATCTGAATCAACAAATTAACTCTAAAAACCTGCAAAAGATTCCTGAGGTTTTTAAAAACTCCCAGCCTGGTTCATTACTCAAAACCGCAATCATGGGTAAGACTGCCGACCTGACTGCTGTCCAGAAGGCCATCATTGACACCCTCAAGCAAGAGGGTAAGACACAAAAAGAAATTTCTGAACAAATAGTCTGTTCCCAGAGTGCTGTATCAAGGCACCTCAGTGGGAAGTCTGTGGGAAGGAAAAAGTGTGGCAGAAAACGCTGCACAACGAGAAGAGGTGACTGGGCCCTGAGGAAGATTGTGGAGAAGGACCGATTCCTGACCTTGGGGGACCTGCGGAAGCAGTGGACTGAGTCTGGAGTAGAAACATCCAGAGCCACCGTGTACAGGCGCGTGCAGGAAATGGGCTACAGGTGCTGCATTCCCCAGGTCAAGCCACTTTTGAACCAGAAACAGCGGCAGAAGCGCCTGACCTGGGCTACAGAGAAGCAGCACTGGACTGTTGCTCAGTGGTCCAAAGTATGTCATTCGGAAATCAAGGTGCCAGAGTCTGGAGGAAGACTGGGGAGAGGGAAATGCCAAAATGCCTGAAGTCCAGTGTCAAGTACCCACAGTCAGTGATGGTCTGGGGTGCCATGTCAGCTGCTGGTGTTGGTCCACTGTGTTTTATCAAGGGCAGGGTCAATGCAGCTAGCTATCAGGAGATTTTGGAGCACTTCATGCTTCCATCTGCTGAAAAGCTTTATGGAGATGAAGATTTCATTTTTCAGCATGACCTGGCACCTGCTCACAGTGCCAAAACCACTGGTAAATGGTTTACGGACCATGGTATTACTGTGCTCAATTGGCCTGCCAACTCTCCTGACCTGAACCCCATAGAGAATCTGTGGGATATTGTGAAGAGAAAGTTGAGAGACACAAGACCCAACACTCTGGATGAGCTTAAGGCCGCTATTGAAGCATCCTGGGCCTCCATAACACCTGAGCAGTGCCACAGGCTGATTGCCTCCATGCCACGCCGCATTGAAGCAGTCATTTCTGCAAAAGGATTCCCGACCAAGTATTGAGTGCATAACTGAACATAATTATTTGAAGGTTGACTTTTTTTGTATTAAAAACACTTTTCTTTTATTGGGCGGATGAAATATGCTAATTTTTTGAGATAGGAATTTTGGGTTTTCATGAGCTGTATGCCACAATCATCAATATTAAAACAAGAAAAGGCTTGAACTACTTCAGTTGTGTGTAATGAATCTAAAATATATGAAAGTCTAATGTTTATCAGTACATTACAGAAAATAATGAACTTTATCACAATATGCTAATTTTTTGAAAAGGACCTGTATATAGGAGTATAAAGAATGTGAAATTTTTGGCCTTATTGATTCTATCTTGTAGCGGTATTCCATGTAAGAAATATTAGAGCCCATTAAGCCCCATCTGCCTCTCCATGAGAATCTTTTGTTTGTAAGTTGGTTTACATCCCTCAAATCCCCCGCGCCAATTAGTTTTTAGAGAGGTTCGCCTTTTGTCTTATAAAAAGAACAAACAGAAGCAATGTGAAGCTGTAACTGCAGGGATTCCAGGAAAACCCCCACAGCACTGACCAGATTCCTGGAATACGCCATTGACAAAGACCATTTAGGAATGTAGAAATCTCTGCCAACTGCAATCCGGCATGGAGGAGAGAAAAGGGCGCTCATACAATCATGGGAGACGGCAATGATTAAAAGCTACTGGAATCAGGTACCCGGCTCTGGGATATAGGCATTCATAGTTCAGTAGCTCTGGGATATAGGCATTCATAGATCAGTAGGCTCTGGGATATAGGCATTCATAGATCAGTAGCTCTGAGATATAGGCATTCATAGATCAGTAGCTCTGGGATATAGGCATTCATAGTTCAGTAGCTCTGGGATATAGGCATTCATAGATCAGCAGCTCTGGGATATAGGCATTCATAGATCAGTAGCTCTGGGATATAGGCATTCATAGATCAGTAGGCTCTGGGATATAGGCATTCATAGATCAGTAGCTCTGAGATATAGGCATTCATAGATCAGTAGCTCTGGGATATAGGCATTCATAGATCAGTAGCTCTGGGATATAGGCATTCATAGATCAGTAGCTCTGGGATATAGGCATTCATAGATCAGTAGCTCTGGGATATAGGCATTCATAGATCAGTAGCTCTGGGATATAGGCATTCATAGATCAGTAGCTCTGAGATATAGGCATTCATAGATCAGTAGCTCTGGGATATAGGCATTCATAGATCAGTAGGCTCTGGGATATAGGCATTCATAGATCAGTAGGCTCTGGGATATAGGCATTCATAGATCAGTAGCTCTGGGATATAGGCATTCATAGATCAGTAGCTCTGGGATATAGGCATTCATAGATCAGTAGCTCTGGGATATAGGCATTCATAGATCAGTAGCTCTGGGATATA
Organism: Xenopus tropicalis; assembly: GCF_000004195.4. Lineage (NCBI taxonomy): Eukaryota > Metazoa > Chordata > Amphibia > Anura > Pipidae > Xenopus > Xenopus tropicalis. The sequence continues at coordinate 142,134,103 of NC_030682.2, forward strand.
GGCATTCATAGATCAGTAGCTCTGGGATATAGGCATTCATAGATCAGCAGCTCTAGGCGTGAGCAAAAGGCCATTTCCCATAGAATTATTTGCTTAGGATGGAGTCTAATTTTTAAAAGTGATTTCATGTTTCTCTGTAGAAATAAAACAGTACCTTGTACTTGATAGTAACTAAACTGGTGGTAACATATTAGTGGTAAAGCAATCCCATTGGGATTACTTAATGTTTAAAAGAAAACTATACCCCCAGAAAAAATACTTAACCAACAGTTTATATTATGTTAAGTGGCCTATTAAAGAATCTCCCCAAACTGGAATATATATATCAGTAAATATTGTCCTTTTACAGCATTTTTAATAATACTATATAACCCTATACCTAGAGCGGACACCGGTAGGTAAATGCCTTTAACAGCGCAGCATTCAGCATGCCCTAGAGCATTCTGGGTAAATTTCCTACCTTTAGCTGCTCTCTGTAATATGGCTGAACCCATTTCTCACTGTGCCAGTTGCTCCATTTATCACATAACTCAAAATAATTCAAAATGGTCAAGTGAAATGGCTAAGCCCCAAGCTGCTTCCTCAAGGTTAAACTATATTGCTCGCAAGCACCCGGTGATGCTTTGCAGATCGATAGTTTTGTGCTTTCCAAACGCAGCCAAGTGGCCCTTTTTACATCCATTAACCTCAAGGACTTCTGACAAGTAATTTCTTTAAAAGGCACACTCCCACGCCATGACGGCCATACTTTCTAACAGGGAGACATGATTTTGGCAGAGGAGGAAGTACAAATTGGGTGAATAATTCATAATGCTTGGTTATAAATTAACCTGCTTTGACAAGTAATAAAGTTGATTATATTTGAAAGAATATGTAGCCCCTGACTTATTATCTGTGCATTTAGGAGAGGATAATGGGTTTATCATGGGACTTTGCGTGCCTGCTTCCGACTAGCTAAACTGCCTTATGGCACGAATCATCTTCCGCTCATTCGAGTATCCACAATTAGGGATTTGCCCAAGATCCGCCCATTTTCAGCAGGATTCGGCCGAACCTTAAAAGGAACCTGTCGACCTAAGAAATAATTCCAAATCCTTTAGTATCATGTTAGTAGAGTAAAATAAACTTTACTCCCACTATATAAATGACTAAATTTCTTTTTCCTTCAGTCTTAGAATTTACAATCACAGCAAGCAGGGAGGCGCCATTTTGTGGGCACTGTTATTTAGGCAAGTGTTTTATCATCCCAAAATCCTATGCATTTGCCATCTAGGTCAGGGGTGGGCAAACTTTTTGGCTCAGGGCCACATTGACTTTTAAAATTTGACAGACGTGCCAGGCCAGCGTTACGCCGTTTCCGCTCGTCAGTCCCTAGGCGCCAAGTCACATGTGATGAGACAAGCGGAATCGGCGGGCTGGATAAAAAAAAACAACGGGCCGGACGTGGCCCACGGGCCGTAGTTTGCCCCCCCCCCCCTGATCTAGGCGATATCTAGGAAATGCTGAATGGAAAGTTAAAGTAATTGTATTTAAAAATCTGAGCTGTCAATCATATATTACCTGCCCCGTCTCTATGCCACAGGCATAGGGGCGGGGCAGGCAATATACGACTGACAGCTCAGATTTTTAAATATATTTATAACAGGTATAGATGATTTAATTAAAAAAAGATTTTGAGTTCCACGTTTAATTTAAAAAGGACTTTTATTAGGCAGCTTTTTATGTGTTGGTGACAGGTCCCCTTTAAAATCATGTGACTTTTCATCACATAAACACGGAAGTTGAATATTTCTTTGTAAGCCTTCCGTGGCTTGATTAGCATATGCAAATTAGGATTTGGTTTGGCCGAATCTTTCGAAAAGGATTTGGCCGAATCCCAAAATAGTGGATTTGTTGCATCCCTACCCACTATACTGCAATAAGCAACAGAAGTTTCAGTAGCCCCATATGCCTTTGCCAACAACTTCTTATTGCCACAAAAACAACATTTTTTGAGGATGTGTTCACAAAAGAGGGCACGAAAACAACCCCACCCAGCCAGTAACTGCAAGCCGCAGCGTTCTCCCGAAATCTTCCCAGCACACAGCAACCCATGTGCAAGCCATATATTGTTCCCTTGCCATTTGGCTGCCGTGAGAAAATCCAAAGGTAACAATAGCATTAGGGACGACAAACGTAGGCAAAATCAAGCCAAGTTGAAATAATAACCATATTATTTATTTTTGAAATGTTTTATATATAAAAGGCACTGTGCAAATATCCCTTTCATATCATTACTATATTGTTCTGTGGCTATAATTTAGAAAGGCAACCTGCATGAAAATGACTAAATAAACAAGGACTGTACAAAATGAACACTATAAAGAAGTTTGGTCGGCAGTGAATTAAAGGTAAAACACACTTACATTTATTTATTCTTTAAAGAGACATAAAGGAATGAGGGTCTAGTAGGGAGAGATGGTGCCTATAGTAGCAGTGGGGGGATAATAGCCTCTGGGAAGGGACTGGGGCTGTGGGATAGCAGGTATAGTAGGGAGAGATGGTGCCTATAGTAGCAGTGGGGGGATAATAGCCTCTGGGAAGGGACTGGGGCTGTGGGATAGCAGGTATAGTAGGGAGAGATGGTGCCTATAGTAGCAGTGGGGGGATAATAGCCTCTGGGAAGGGACTGGGGCTGTGGGATAGCAGGTATAGTAGGGAGAGATGGTGCCTATAGTAGCAGTGGGATAATAGCCTCTGGGAAGGGACTGGGGCTGTGGGATAGCAGGTATAGTAGGGAAAGATGGTGCCTATAGTAGCAGTGGGATAATAGCCTCTGGGAAGTGACTGGGGCTGTGGGATAGCAGGTATAGTAGGGAGAGATGGTGCCTATAGTAGCAGTGGGGGGATAATAGCCTCTGGGATGGGACTGGGGCTGTGGGATAGCAGGTATAATAGGGAGAAATGGTGCCTATAGTAGCAGTGGGGGGATAATAGCCTCTGGGAAGGGACTGGGGCTGTGGGATAGCAGGTATAGTAGGGAGAGATGGTGCCTATAGTAGCAGTGGGGGGGATAATAGCCTCTGGGAAGGGACTGGGGCTGTGGGATAGCAGGTATAGTAGGGAGAGATGGTGCCTATAGTAGCAGTGGGGGGATAATAGCCTCTGGGAAGGGACTGGGGCTGTGGGATAGCAGGTATAGTAGGGAGAGATGGTGCCTATAGTAGCAGTGGGGGGATAATAGCCTCTGGGAAGGGACTGGGGCTGTGGGATAGCAGGTATAGTAGGGAGAGATGGTGCCTATAGTAGCAGTGGGGGGATAATAGCCTCTGGGAAGGGACTGGGGCTGTGGGATAGCAGGTACAGTAGGGAGAGATTGTGCCTATAGTAGCAGTGGGGATAATAGCCTCTGGGAAGGGATGGTGGTTGAGGAATTTTACATTTTAAAGCGTTAGGTATAAAACAGGTATGTCTGACCTGCAGGCCGCAAGCTGTTAATTACAACTGCAAGCTAAGGATTCTGGGAGTTGCAGTACAGAACAGCCAGAGGGCACTGAGTCTGCCATAACTGAGATACAGTAAATGAGATATGCAGCAGCAATTACTCTTACCTTGGCCTGAATTATAAATTGCTTTCACCGATTTTTTCACTTTCTGCAACGCTGTCCTATCTTGATCTAAGGCCTGAAAAAAAGGGGAAAAAACCGTTTTAGAAACTTACAACAGCCAATTTACATGGGATATATGGCAAGAACAAGGAGAAGAACATTTGCCTTTGAATTATACATCTGTAAAAAAAAAGTGTGTTTAATGTTGCCTTTCGCACAGCTTTACTTCATGCACCTAATAGAGAAAAGACACACAGAGCTATTAGTAGCAGCTACTTTTTCACAGCTACTAAATGCCAGAAAATCCCCTGCCATAGACAATACTGAGAACTGTCTCTGCTAAAACACACGTAGAGACAATTATCAGTAAATGATCAGCATTGTCTATTTTAGTAGCCACAACAAGTAGCTCCTACTAGTAGCTCCGTGTGTCTTCACCCTTAGAAAATAAGGGCAGACAAACCATAACTAGGACTTGCAGGTTACAGAAAAGATTTTTACGTGTATGATATACAATTGAATTATTAGTTTTGATAAACTATTTTCTTTCTGTGGAGGTATTAGCAGCCCTGAAGGCGAGTTTCTGTTACAGACTGTAACCCAGGTGCTGATTTCAGACCCCCCCATAAAATGAGAGCGTATGCTCCCAAGCCGGGCAGGAGTGATGAATATTTATAGTACCTCGTAGACACTGTACCCACTGTTTTTGTTTCCAACAGGGCTCTGTAGTATTCTGCAGAGTAAGTGCAAGCCTTTGTTAGCGTTCTACTAAGAACGGACTGCTATTGTCTGCACTCTGGGATTCCAGGCAGAATATTTAAGCTCACTGCTATTTATCTGACAGTGCTTTGCTACAATCTCAGTAATGAGCCAGGGACTGGATTTGGTCGGACCCTCCTGTGCTGGATAAACTGAACTCCATATTAATTACCTATTAGCTTACAACCTTAGTAATCAAATTAAGTAGGAAATATATAAAATGGAGAAACCATTAGTGTGAAATCTGGGGAGATGACTTGGTACAGTCTGGTCTACCCATATGGTTCCTGCCCCTTGTAACTTCTAATGTTCGGCTGGTTTAGAGTGGGGGCTCTAAGTCCCGTGCCCGTGGGGGCTCTAAGTCCCGTGCCCGTGGGGGCTCTAAGTCCCGTGCCCGTGGGGGCTCTAAGTCCCGTGCCCGTGGGGGCTCTAAGTCCCGTGCCCGTGGGGGCTCTAAGTCCCGTGCCCGTGGGGGCTCTAAGTCCCGTGCCCGTGGGGGCTCTAAGTCCCGTGCCCGTGGGGGCTCTAAGTCCCGTGCCCGTGGGGGCTCTAAGTCCCGTGCCCGTGGGGGCTCTAAGTCCCGTGCCCGTGGGGGCTCTAAGTCCCGTGCCCATATAATGGATTAGCCCTGTAAATGCACTGCCTTTTTTTAAGGACCTAAAAATCATGATGTCAAAGATGGCCCCTGCCGCCTTGCTTTGCTTGGAATTAACTGCATGAAGGGTCAGCTCTCCTCCTCAGCATCATCAGGCCAGCAAGAAGAGAGCGGCTCACAGGCACAGCATGGAAGAAGCTTTATATGAAGACACAGTGGGGGTCATTTATAAAGACTGGCTAAATTTGCATCTGGGCAACCAATCAGGTGTTTATTTACAGTTTTCAACTTGCAGCTGTCTGGAAAAAGCTAAGCACTGACTGGTTGCTATGGGTTACTGCCCAGGTGCATATTTGCCCATAAATAAGGCCCAGCTTTGTACCCGATACTGCAATGATAGGCACTTTACCCTTTATATTCGCAATGTGCAAGGAAAGAATATACCCAGGTAATAAGTAGAACCCAGGCCCAAAGCCAAGAATAGCTAGATTGGGCCCAGTGCCACCTGTAACGTCTGGCACCATGTAATATCAGGAACTAAATTGCTTATAGATAAATAGAGAACAGGCCAAGAGAAAAGCAAAATGCATCCCCTTGTTATCATAAGCAAATCCAGCAGGAACTGGATGCACAATAAGGAAATTATTGCCAATCACTTAAATAAGCAGAAATGTGACATAGGCTCATACGTACGGAAGTGACTTGCACTGTAGGTCCCCCAAGGATATCTTCAGATACACAATACATGGGCAGATTTAATCCTTATCTGACCGAAATTTTCTAAACTGTCCGATTGACTTAACGACCAATCACCACAGTACAGAAATCGGGTCTGAAAATTGTATGAAACTCTGTTTTGTACGATTTTATTGGTACGTGTACGGCTAGTTAAAAGCCAGCCATACACGCACCATTGATATCGTGCAAAATCTTGTTTCATACGATATTCGGTGCATGTATGGCGGCTTGACGAGGCGACGGATATCGCAAAAGACTGCGTATATTGGTCGACTCGTCGACCGGCCAGGTTAAAAGATTTTGATAAAGGTGCCCGAAAAAAATCTACGTTCCCGCCTGAATTGGCAGAAGGAGATAGAATTCCTATTGTTTCTACCTCCATATCTGGTGATTCAGCCCTGAGCGTCAGTGGAGGGTGGGAACGATCTTTCGTGCGACCAATGGTTGAAATTGCTACGTGTATGGCCACCTTAAGTCTAGGGCAACCATACAATGGACTTTCTTTTCTTATTAGCCACCGCAAACAAATAATGCCTTGAATTTCACAAAATGCTTCTAAGTACAAATGCAACGCTGTATTTTATATGGCTGTGTGGCATTTAAGTGAGTATTCCCACGCTGGGCAAACGCTGCGGCATTTAATGGAACGGTAAAACAGTGGCGTTACAGCAAAACATATATTTCATGAATGTGCGGCTGGTGTAAAGCAGCACATTGTGTCTCTGCGCTTAGGTGAGATGTAGCAGCGCTATTCTGTCTCCCCCAAAGCTCCGCCACTTAACATAACGAGCTGGCTAATAACAGCAATCAGCCGCTCTATTCATTCGCGTGGCTTTTGTAGTGCGCCCAAACAAGGAATTATAGCAGCGAGCATAGTAACGAGCGAGAGTACACACAGCTCCCCACTGATGCTCATTCTATGGCTCTCAAATCACTTTTACCAAACACTCTGTAGTAGGGAAAACAACATTATTTGTGCACTGCTTAACTGGCACTACCAAAATGGGCCGGTAATAACAGGGAGAGGGCCCCAGGTAACTATAAATGCTTTAAAAAGAGATTTTGACCTGCTACCATTAAGCTGTGTTTCATCTACCACTGTGGGCCCTACTGGTCCTACTGAGTGCAGCAAAGACATCGTGCTCAGTGGGCAGCTGCTGAGAAGCAACGCTTAGGGGTCATATCAAATTATCAAGCAGAAAGCAGGGTTCGTCTGTCATAGAGGGTGATGCTACAGGGCTGATAATTATTAATTTGTTTAATTAATCTGTATTATTTACTAACCAGACATTTATACTCTTATATATACAGTATATAGCGAGTGGGTCCCTAAGCTCAGTAAGTGCCAGCAGCCCAGAGCATGTACTGGGAATCAGCAGAAAAGAAGATGGGGGGCTACTGGGAGCATCTCTGGGGGCACAGATCTTCCTTGCTAATTGGCTGTGGGGGCCTTGGGCTGGTACAGAACCCCAGAACATAATGTGCAACATTTACAGCCTACTTCTTTAGTTACATTTTAGTTCATGCTAGTATCTATTCTTCCATCCATTTCTCTTCTTTGTTCCCATTCAGAAATAGGGAATAAGCATGAAGCAGGACAAACGGTTAGGAGCAGGGGGGCCCACCGACACCTGAGTCCACCGGGAATTTTCCTAGTATCCTTGGGGGCCAGTCTGACACTGTGCTGCACCCCCAGTTAATTGCTCTGGACCCCCCCATGGGGTCAGCACTGCAGCATGGGAATCTCTTAGCAATCTATGGGAAGGTTAAAGGAGAAGTAAAAGTTCTGGGGGATGACAATATGTTAGGCTACCCCAACCCCACCCCCCCAAACCTTTTGGCTAGGACCAGTGAACATCAAAAAATAGCACCGGCCCAGAGTACTTACTTGTGAAACATAATCTGCCAAGTTGGATCCAGCTACCCAAGTATCCATGGCCCCCACTAGACTCCTTCCCAGAGGGCTAACTGGGAAACTGTATTCAATATGGAGGTGTGGTTTATACTCTACTTTTTTTTTTTACTTATCCTTAGCGGCAATTTTTATTTGATGGATAAATGCTTTGAACATATTCCTGGTCTTTGCAAGTAGCACTGGGGGGGGACCATTCTCCCTGCTCTTCAACACTACCAGTGTCAGCAGTATAAATAACAGAGACATTCCTGTCAATATATTCTTATTTTTGACATTTGGCATATTCCTGTGTGCCTCCGGCGCAAGCCTATGAATAACAATTGATGTTTGGTGTGGGTGGCGGTTGCTAAGGGTCTGTAAATAGGAGGAGTAGTGCTAGTCTCACCCCACTGCAATATTCCCTCTGTATTCAGGCTTTATATTCTGCAAAAATATTGTTTTCTGCATATTTGTACTTGAATGGCTGCCCCCAGAACAGAACACTATCTGTAGCAGAGCTTCTGAAACAAATACAAAGCTACACTAGTACATGGCAAAAGTACTATTTATTTTGTTGCTACTGGTCCTTTAATACCGAATTTCAGTCTTCTCTGTGTTCTCCAGGTCATCGGGGACTGGGACTTTCCTTTGCACATGTAATGTTCTCAGCTTATTGACAACGGCAGTTCCAATCGAGGCACAAAAAAAAAAGTTCTGCACCGAGACCATAAAGAACACAGAGAAGAGCAACTGTGGACAAAACCATGGGTATCCCATTTTGGTGACACAAATAAGTCTGGGTTTGTAAATGTTCCGCTGAGAAAATGACAATATACGTTGCTTAACCGGAGAAATTCTGCACAGGGAGAATGAAGTTCTGGTATGAATGAAGAATAACCGCATTCTTTGGGCCAGCGTGTTACAACACAGACTGCTATTTTTGGGCCCGACTGTATTCATATTCCTTTTCTATAGAGAAGCAAGCGATGAATGATTTACACAGCAAGTATTTAGCAACATGCTCTTACCCTGTAGGCGATGCCTCTGAGTTTATGGAATCTGAAGGATGCCAGACACGGGACTGGCCTACAATAACAGTAGCGCGTGGCTACAGATTTCCCCACTACTGTCCAATTATCCCATCAGATCTGTACGTATGGAGAGGGGTTGGGTCAGTCTGGAACAACCCATTGCTGTGAGCATGTAAGAACCACTGAATGCTTGACCAATCACATCTAATCAATGTACCTGGCCTGTGTGTGAACAGATTGTTATGGCTCGAAAACTCAAATGTCTGGTATTAATTAAGTGCATACAACCCAAAAACTTGAATGCAAAAAAAATCGGCATCTAAATGCTTGCGAGTTTCTATAGAAGTCAATGGGAGTTGTCATAGGCAAAGTCAATTTTTCGAGAAAAATGCGAGAAATTTTTATTCAGACAAGTTTTCCTCATTAATAAATAAGCGAGCATTCGATATGTGAGTTTATTTGATTTAGAAAAGCAAACTCGAATTCACAAACTCGAAAACTGATTAACAGACGGCCCTATTTTATATTTCCAGGTTGCCCCCAGGCAGTTGCCAGCATTTCTGGCACCTTCTACATAAGCTAGACCAGAAAAGGTGCAGGCGGTAAGGTGCCCATACACGTTAAGATCCGCTCGCTTGGTGAGGTTGCCAAGCAAGCGGACCTTCTCCCAATATCCCCCACCTACCCCCGGGGCCAAATGATCAAATTCTAACGGCGGCAATGGCACAGTCGGTTAGGGGACCACATCAACGAGCCGATCCGACAATCTTTTAACCTGCCTGATCGATATCTGGCCAATTTCGGGCCAGATATCGGTCGGGTATGGCCGTTGTTTCTGCCCCTACACATGGCGATAATCGGCCCGTGTATGGCCACCTTTACACTGGGGCAAACAGAGGTGCAAAAGGGAAGTTGTTAAAAGTTATCAAAGTTGTTAGTGACAGCTAATATACACAGAGCAGTTTCAACACCACACATAGTCAGAACTAACAGTGCGGAGAATAACTTCTGCTTTCAATAGGCGTTACTTTCGCTCATCACGGGTGATTTGTAATTATTATATACTTGAAAGTCTCTTTAAAACTGAATTTGCAAAACTGTACATTTTGATTTCAACCCACACAAAGTCAACCCCTGTTGATATTGCACCCCACAATCTGTCATTAGCCTTTAAACCACTCAGCGACAGTGGCATTATCCCTCATACAAACATACGCAATATATAATTGTGTGTAAATGTTCCTAGTGACCTGCATGTGTAGGTATGTAATTATGCTCCATCTACTCGTCTCCATACGGCACAAGGATACATAGAATAAGGATTTCCGAGCACACAGCCTGACCTGGAGAAACCTCCTATCCAGCAGAAATCACCAGCCGATTCTCTGACAAATAATAGGGTTTCGGTAATGAATAACTGTGGCATTTACGTAACATCTCCTAGCTAATTTACTACTACAGATAAGCAGTAAGTACAGCTCAGCCTGTATGCTTCCATGCAGAGAGGTCTGACCTATTTCTTCTTGTAAACCTTGCAATATACAGGTGTTGGTGAAGGTGGCGGGGACATGGATACCCCATGGTTACTGGATTAAAGTGCCACCAATGAGAACCGTGTTGTTACCATGGAAACCCAGAACCTGTGGTTGTAGGGGTATTTATGTCTGATTCTAGCACCATTCTGTAACCTTGAGAATGTCCCTGCTGAGACCAAAACATTGGTTCGATAAAAATGACTTTTTGGTTTCTTATTGCACTGCTTTATGATGTTCTACTGTTTCCTGACTCTGGCATTTATTAATTATATATATATATATATATATATATATATATATATATAAAATATGAATGTATCATGTGTGTGTTTTTTGGTTGCTGCATACTGTGTACACCTTTGGGCTACTATATACTGTTTGTAATATTATAATAATATATCTTTAATTTGAGGTGCACAATTAACATATTCCCAATGTCCAACATATCGGTCCTAATAAGGACCTGCATCAATAAAGGTCATGTGTGTGCGTCCCTTCCCTCATCAGAGAGTTGCCATTAGAGATGACAGGACTGTTGCCCCCTATGGTGGTTCGGCCGGAGAGAGAGAGAGAGAGGTTGCTTATAACTGCCTGCCTTGCTGCACAGTACAATTTCCCATTAGCAGTAGCTGTTTGCAACTAAAAATTCTGGAGCTACTATCCCCCCAACTACCTTTCCACACTCAGGTCAGACTGCCCCCTCCTAGTGACGGAGGCCCCCTACATGACAGGAGGTGAGTGTGGGTACATAAGCACAAATCTTGGCTAAGGAAGGGGACACAGGCATGCTATGGAGGTGCAGATATATTCAGCTACAAAGTCGCTCTGTATGAGGCCAAGGGGCTGGTCTGTATGTGATGGCTGTACGAAGCTGTATGTAACATATGTACTCGTTTCTATCACACGATCTTCAAAGCCGGCAGCGCCAAACAGTTGCTACAAAAAGACACTTTTATTGTGCTGATCCGGGCGGCGAAAGTAAATCCAAGATGAAAGGTTGTTACTGAATGCCACATTTTACTATGCAGTCTGTAAGCAGCAAATGCACTGTGCGACAGATACGGCTGGAATGTACATAAATACCCCATCTCTACATCTCCGACATCTGTCTCTCTGTATCACAAGTGCACTCTCTGCTGTGAGTTCTCTGCCAGGCCGGCTGCATTAAAGAACAGGCTTTCTGTCTCTGCGAGTGTGTATATCGCTTATGTCTATACCTTGCCCAATGACCTTCTAAGCAGATGGCTTCAACATTGTTTCAGGAGTCAGGACCAGCAGTGCAGAAAATATAAACATCCTGACTGGTGTTGCCAAAATAGCATTTCCATTCACAAACAACTGTAAAACCACTGAACATTTTAAATTAAACTAAACTGGAAAGCATTATATTTATTTAGGTGAAGGCGACTAATCGCTCTGAAATGCCTTTCCACTGGCAACAAAGTGAAGTCGGTGGCAAGGCATACACACCGCTTTGTTTTTTTCCCGAAGTCGTGCGGTTTCCTTCTACAGGCAACTTTGCATGACTTCGGAAAACCGAACCAATGCGTAGGCCTTTCCGCTGGCGATTCCCTTAGTAGCCAGTGGAAAGGCATTTCAGAGAGATTAGTTGCCCACTGTCAGGGTCAAACTGGGAGGGTGCAGGGCCCACCAGGCTGCCAACCCGGGGGCCCTGGAGGTGCCCCACCAGTCGCGTCCCCTGCACCCCCTTGGGGCCTCCGCTGCACCCCCTAACCCCCCTACAGGGGCCCCTGCTGAACATCCTCCCCTAAATGCACTTAAGTTTAACAAATCAGGGGAGGAACCCCATAGGCCGGGGGAGCGCTGGCAAGGGTTGGATCTGGGCCACCGGGTTTTTTCCCGGTGTCCTGGCAGCCCAGTCTGACCTTGGCCGTGGTAGCAAAGATCTATTGCAGGCGACTAATCTCTCCATGGGTTATGAGTTATGTGACAGTAGCCCTTTACATTTCCTGGTGGAAATATGAAACAACAGAAAGGCAAAGTCATTCTGAAACCTGAAAATATAATAAAATTGCAGTGCTGATTAGATTGGGGTGGTCTATAAAGGTGGCCATACCTGCTCACTAAGGTCGTCAAGTGAGCGGATATTCCATTGGTTCAGGGACTGCATCAACGAGCAGATGCTGTCCCCGTTCCGACGAGATGTCGGTCAGGCAGGCCCATCATTAGTGTCCATACATGGGCTGATAAGCTGCCGAATCGATCTAAGGGACCAATATCGGCAGCTAGAATTAGCCCGTGTATGGCCACCTTAAGAAGGAAAGGCTGATATTCCGGCCATTACCCCAATTACATGCAATCTCTCTGTATTCGGGCTTCTCCTAGACACAAAGAAACCATAAGCAAAGCAGAATGTTCCTCCGAGGGCCCTGTCAGAAGCGCTGCGCAGTGTGTGTGACTGGCCAAAATGCAAGAGAGGACAGGCTGCCATAAAGCATCAGCTCAGCCAAAAGTCTCGTTGGCCCAGAAGTGAGGATTCAGCTTCCCCCAGACTTTCCAAAGTGCTTCTGACTGCAGCTTGTGGGGGATGCGGGGGGCCGCCCCAGATCTCTTACACTGCAGCCGAGGGATTCTCATCAGCACTTTGCCGGAGATGATGTCGGTGCATAAAAATGCTACATGAGGCTGCCATTAGGTGAAAATTATATGCTGCAATTTTTTTATTTTTTTTTAAAAGGTAATTAAAATTCTTATTTAAGATGCAGCTCTCTCATACAACTGCACTACTAGGAACCATGATCGGAGTGAGTTCAGCGCGCTATAATATGCACATCTGCAGGATACAAACTGCCGGCTCAACACTGCAACATAAATACAGGGTGGTGATAAAACGCCAGTCAGTGGGAAGCTGATTTACCAATAGTGTGTATACAAATGCTGTTTATTTTTACTGCTAATATGTTAGCCTAATCTGAGAGGGACAACTGGGGGCAGCAGCGATGGGAAGGTGACCATACATAATCAGCAGCCCTCTGTAAAGCTGCCCATACACAGTGACGTTTCATGCCCAATTATGCCCAATTAGGCCACCCAACTCAGGCAGATAAGATCTTTTGGCCCACCTAAAACATGGTGTCACTGTGCCCCTCATCTGATGGTATTTTGAAACTTGCCAGTATTAGCACAATATTGCCCACCCAAGGTGAGTATATCAGAGGAAAGATTTACCCAGTAAAGGTGGCTATACAAGGGCAGATTACAGCTGCCAATTTGGCATCTTATCTGACTGTTCATGGGTACCCCCAACTCCTGACACTATCTTGCACTACTATACACCCTATCCCACAGTTACACCCCCATCTCCTGACACTATCTTGCACTACTATACACCCTATCCCACAGTTACACCTCCATCTCCTGACACTATCTTGCACTACTATACACCCAATCCCACAGTTACACCCCCATCTCCTGACACTATCTTGCACTACTATACACCCTATCCCACAGTTACACCTCCATCTCCTGACACTATCTTGCACTACTATACACCCTATCCCACAGTTACACCTCCATCTCCTGACACTATCTTGCACTACTATACACCCAATCCCACAGTTACACCCCCATCTCCTGACACTATCTTGCACTACTATACACCCTATCCCACAGTTACACCTCCATCTCCTGACACTATCTTGCACTACTATACACCCTATCCCACAGTTACACCTCCATCTCCTGACACTATCTTGCACTACTATACACCCTATCCCACAGTTACACCTCCATCTCCTGACACTATCTTGCACTACTATACACCCTATCCCACAGTTACACCTCCATCTCCTGACACTATCTTGCACTACTATACACCCAATCCCACAGTTACACCCCCATCTCCTGACACTATCTTGCACTACTATACACCCTATCCCACAGTTACACCTCCATCTCCTGACACTATCTTGCACTACTATACACCCTATCCCACAGTTACACCTCCATCTCCTGACACTATCTTGCACTACTATACACCCTATCCCACAGTTACACCTCCATCTCCTGACACTATCTTGCACTACTATACACCCTATCCCACAGTTACACCTCCATCTCCTGACACTATCTTGCACTACTATACACCCTATCCCACAGTTACACCTCCATCTCCTGACACTATCTTGCACTACTATACACCCTATCCCACAGTTACACCTCCATCTCCTGGGCCACTAAAGTGTGGGGATGAAAGCAGTTCCTGTTCACACTGACTCTGTACCAATCTGTTAGTCAGCAGCCCTGCTCTATATTACCTTTAGGTATTTGGAGCATGTTGCCCTCTAGACGAGGGGGTCTGTAACTCCCAGCACCCATGCAATCCTTTGTAAGCTGACTTGTTGATGCTGGGAGTTGCAGTATAACAATATCTAGAGGTCTTCAAATCACCTCCTAAACCAAAGCAAGGGTTAATCTGAGCTGCAGAGCTAATCATACTAGCAGGAAGGCAAGGACTGCACTTTGCAAGGCATACAGAATGCAGGCTCCCATGGGCAGCACCCTTTGCTCCGCATTATTAGTGCATGGTAGTCTGTATGTAATCCAACAGTGCCAATACCTTAGAATAATTTATTGCTCAATTGACCCAGTTTCCCCCTCCCCCAGCACGGAAAAGCCCCCCCAATTGCTTGCAAAGGACACAGCAAGGCGGGCAGTACTGAATATGCCACACTATGCTCCCTGCCATGTTTCACTGGAAATGCCATCTATATTTTACCCAAAGGGGCCCGTGAGATAGGAGCCCAGAGTAACAACCCCTGTGCCCTCCCCTAAATCCAGATCGCATTTCCTCCATTGATTTCCTTTCTTTTGCCTCTGACCCCCCTCTCTCTCTCTGTGCCCTTGAGTCTCTGATTTCCGCAGTTGCCCTGCACATTAGGGAGAGGGCAATGCCCCTGGGTTGAGGCGACTCAAGCACCGCAGTTCTTTATAGCAAGGCAAGGTCATTGCTACTGGTCTGTACAGGACCCATTTGCTCTATGTACCTTTAGATGGCAGAGGCTCGTGGAGCCTAAAGATAAGCTTTGCGCCTCCCTGGTACGTGCCTTTATTACATTCAGTGCCTTTATTGCATTCAGTGCCTTTATTACACTCAGTGGCGCGAGTTCATTGTTGCAGCAGAGCGGCACAACCCTCCAATAGATGTGCACGCGGTGCAGCCCCGGAGAGACCTCTGCAGTGGATTGTGGGGAAGCAGCAGGGAGAGATGCTGGTTGTTACTGGGCAGAACACACTGCAGGCTCCGACAGCAGAACTCGGTTTAATTAAATTCAGCTCCATGGCCGTGCGTTGTGGCTCAGCGTGGAAATCTAAGACAGATGTGCCAGGAGAAGGAGAAGATGATGGCTGCCCATCCTTTGTGTAGCATCCCTGCCCATAAAATGCCCTTGCTAAAAAGAACATAACGTACAGTGTAATAAATGAAATATGTATTTACCATTTACCTGGGGTGGTTGTAGTGTTTCTTAGCTACAACAGTCCTGCCCTGCTTTATGGCTGAGATTCTAGCTATCTGTATAACAGAGCATTCTGTCACAGTGGCACAGATCCTATCTGATCCCCCCCATTGTAAGCAGCAGTCCTGCCCTGCTTTATGGCTGAGATTCTAGCTATCTGTATAACAGAGCATTCTGTCACAGTGGCACAGATCCTATCTGATCCCTCCCATTGTAAGCAGCAGTCCTGCCCTGCTTTATGGCTGAGATTCTTGCTATCTGTATAACAGAGCATTCTGTCAGTGGCACATTACATTACATTACATAACATTAACATTTATTTATAAAGCGCCAACATATTCCGCAGCGCTGTACAATAAGTGGGTTACATACATTGGACATACAGAGTAACATATAAAGCAATCAATAACCGATACAAGAGGTGAAGAGGGCCCTGCCCAAAAGAGCTTACAATCAGATCCTATCTGATCCCCCCCATTGTAAGCAGCAGTCCTGCCCTGCTTTATGGCTGAGATTCTAGCTATCTGTATAACAGAGCATTCTGTCACAGTGGCACAGATCCTATCTGATCCCCCCCATTGTAAGCAGCAGTCCTGCCCTGCTTTATGGCTGAGATTCTAGCTATCTGTATAACAGAGCATTCTGTCACAGTGGCACAGATCCTATCTGATCCCCCCATTGTAAGCAGCAGTCCTGCCCTGCTTTATGGCTGAGATTCTTGCTATCTGTATAACAGAGCATTCTGTCAGTGGCACAGATCCCGATACCCATTTTATGCAGCAGTACTTTCCTCCTTTATGCCTGACATCCTAGTTAGGAAAAGGGTCATATGCTGCTTATCTTTGTGATAGTCTCTCTTCATGAAACAAACCACTGTCGCTGTTTAATAACCTTCAGCTAGCAGCTCCTTTATGATATGTAATGAAAAGATAAACCCAAGTAGATTAGGGCTACGTGTTGGAAGAATCCAAATGATCAGTACCTTTACTACACTGAGTGGAGGAGAAATCACTGGCCGGTTATCAGCCAACAGTGCTATTAAAGGACAACTTGTAGTTAGGCAGGTTATATATAGGCATTATGGTTGAACGTGATGGACGTATGTCTTTTTTCAACCCAACTTACTATGTTACTATGTAATAAAAGGCCTATACAATTTACTGGGCAGAGGTGCTATACATGGCAAACAGCAAAGCAGACCTATGAACCTAATACAGATGTGGGATGCCAGAGTTCATTTTAAACAAATCATTCTACAAATTTTTCCACTATTTTTTTTCTCTGTAATAATAAAACAGTACCATATACATGATTATAACAAAGATGCATAAATCCATGTTGTTGGGATAACAATCTTTATTGCTTTAATTGAATCTGTAAATGTTTTTCAGTAGACATTTGGTAACCCACATTAAGGAAAACCCCTTATACCAAGCATTCCCTATAAAACATCCAATACCTGTGCATATAATTGAATGAGTGTTCCGTAATAAAAAAAAAAAATAAAATTAATGACAATGACGAATGGTATTTTAGACAGCAGAGAATTCAGTCTTGATGGCGATGTTGTTGCAGTCAGAAGCACAGTAATTACACACAGATGACTAGCACAGATCACACTATAGAAAAAACCTGCCTGGCAATGGTTCAGTTGCATATATGTATATATCAAGTACTACACAAGGCGCTTCCTTCCAGCAGATCATGAATCATCATGCTTAATACAACTTCAGTAATTAGAACAAGTAAAACACAAAGGAATAAATCACCAGAGACTGCCAGGCTAATTAATTTACTCTGCACTGATCAACCAGTTAGCACAATATCAATCCTCAAAACCTAGGGAATATCTAATTAACTCTGAAGCCTATGAGAAGGACCTGTAACATGTTAAATAATTGCAAATCAGCTCCTGCAGATAATGAACCAATTCCTAATTCAACCCTTGCTTATGAAAATGTGTCCCTAGTTTCAGCCCTACTGTATAAAGAACCCTGTCCCTGCAGCACATATACCTAACCCTGTTGGCCCCTTCAGCACATAAACCTAACCCTATTGGCCCCTGCAGTAAATAAACCTAACCCTATTAGCCCCTACATCACATAAACCTAACCCTATTGGCCCTTGCAGTACATAAACCTAACCCTATTGGCCCCTGCAGCAAATAATCCTAACCCTATTGGCCCCTACAGCACATAACCTAAGCCTATTGGCCCCTACAGCACATAACCTAACCCTATTGGCCCCTACAGCACATAACCTAAGCCTATTGGCCCCTACAGCACATAACCTAAGCCTATTGGCCCCTACAGCACATAACCTAAGCCTATTGGCCCCTACAGCACATAAACCTAACCCTATTGGCCCCTACAGTATATAAACCCAACCCTTTTGGCCCTTGCAGTACATAAACCTAACCCCATTGGCCCCTGCAGCACATAAACCTAACCCCATTGGCCCCTGCAGCACATAAACCCAACCCTATTGGCCCCTGCAGTACATAAACCTAACCCTATTAGCCCCTGCAGTACATAAACCTTACCCTAATGGCCCCTGCAGTACATACACCTAACCCTATTGGCCCCTACAGCACATAAACCTAACCCTATTGGCCCCTACAGCACATAAACCTAACCCTATTGGCCCCTACAGTACATAAACGCAACCCTATTGGCCCCTACAGCACATAAACCTAACCCTATTGGCCCCTACAGCACATAAACCTAACCCTATTGGCCCCTACAGCACATAAACCTAACCCTATTGGCCCCTACAGCACATAAACCTAACCCTATTGGCCCCTGCAGTACATATACCTAACCCTATTTGCCCCTGCAGTACATAAACCTAACCCTAATGGCCCCTGCAGTACATATACCTAACCCTATTTGCCCCTGCAGTACATAAACCTAACCCTATTGGTCCCTGCAGTACATAAACCTAATCCTATTGGCCCCTGCAGTAAACACACCCCTATGTATATAAACATTTCAACATTACAGCAAATGTCAAAGTAACTATTAAGCCTTATAGAACCTATTGAATCTCATAGAATAATAGAATTAATGTAAAAAATCTGTAAGATCCACAATATTTTTTCATGGAAGCCACCAAACAGCTGACTTTTTCTCAAAAAAACACTACTGAGGTTATGCACACATACTGTATTTCTAGATATTCATTAGAAGCCAAGGAGGCAGCCATATCTCTTGTGCCAGACTGGATGCTCAGCAGCACTCAGCAGAATCAGCTCGTAGTAAATTACGGAGTACAGCGCTCCGGAATATGTTGGTGGTTTATATATTATCATAAATAACGGTGAAAGAAAGGGGATTCCTGTCAATGACTCACACTAATTAGTAAGTGGGCTTACGACCGGGGCGCTACAGCGGGCACAATCGCTTTCCCCACGCGCTTTCACACCCTGCTGGCACCTCGGCATTTCTAACATAACCATCAATTGTGAAATGTGAAGAAACACATAATTTTCACTTCTACATGAGCATTTGTTTTGTTTCCTGAAAATGTAATTCTAAAGAACAAAAAATGAAACATACATTATGTATCTAGCAGAGACAATTCCCTTTACTTCAGAAAGTTAGAAATAGGGTTATGTAATGGGTCACACCCCTGTCACTATATTCTGATAAAGGGATAGTTTCCCTTTAAATGAAGTTTTAGCAAGATCTAGACAGTAATATTTTGAGAACATTTACAAACTGGTCTTCATTTTGTAATTTAATGGTTTCTGACTTTTTTTAGTTTGGAATTTCAGCAGTTAAATGGTTGCTTGGGTCCAGTCGCAAGCAATATTGGATAATATATGGTGCTGGTTTCACTCTGGCCTAAAATGTATCATTATGTTTAAAAATGGCCCCTTTATTGGAACTCACTATAGATCTGCTATGGTCCCTGTCTGTGTTTCAAATGAGGGGTGGGCGTGTTCAGAAGTACAGTAGGAGGAGCCAATGACAGCCCTGCAGTCACAAAAGATAGACAAGCTTCAGTTCCCTACTGGGTCAGTCTAACTGCTGATTGGTTGTATTCCACAGATTTTGAAGAAATTTTCAATAAAAAAAAATGCCAATTTCCCCTATAAAAGTTAACTACCCCTTTAAACCCCAGATTTTTTTAAGGCAGGGGAATGCGCTGATATTTCTAACATATTTAATGACAATAATGACATATTAGAACTGTTTCCAGAAAGTCATTTACTGCTGACAGGGGAATGTCTGAGCAGCGGATCTCAAAATATTATGAGAACAGAGCTATTTTCAGAGACTATTCCTAATGCTGACGTGGCCGTAATTCTGTGTTAAATCTTGCCTTTGTATAACAGCGAGAAACTGCTGTCCGGGGCCCTCGTCGTAGCTTCCCAGAGGGTTGGTTACCCTAAAATGAGGAGCTACTACAAGACCAACTTATACTAAACCCTGATGATGCCATAGTTATTCTTACTCTAGAATTGCTATAAGCTTTCTGTCTTGGGGTTGGCAATGCGGAAGCTGCTGTAATGCGGCTGCTTGATTGGTAGGGGGTTACTTTTTATAATGCAGCCGGAGCACACTGAGCATGCTCCGTGTCACTGACACACAGAAGAAGGCCTAACAAGATTCCAGGGGAGATATTCCCTGGGAAGCTGCTGGGAACATCTTTGAAGGCCTGGATCATTACTGTTAATGGGGCTAGCCATCTTTTTAGTGTTTAAAAACTATATAGCTATTATAATTTTTTTAATAACCCTCAATATGGATTTATATTGGACCTTTAATGGCATTCCCCTACTTAAGAGCTTTTTTGGGGAACAGGTTTTTGGATATAGAACTTCTGTCTGGTTTTGGGGGATAGAGACCACTGCAACCAGGCAAAGAACCGATTGTGCAGCTGGATTTGTATTACTAAAGTTGTATGGGGCACTCAGTCTGGCCACGCCTATGTCCGCCATTGGCCCCTGGGTGGGCACATCGGGAGAAGATCCACTCGTTTGGCAACCTCACCAAAGAAGCGGAACTCAACAAGTATGCCCACCTACGGGTAGGCGATATCAGGCGAATTCTGGCTAATTAGGTCGTTTGGCCCAGGGGCCAAAGATCGAATTAGAACGACAGTATTAGGCGCAGTTGGTTCAGGGACCGCATCAACGTCCCCAATCCGACTAAATTTTTTAACCTGCCCGATTTCAGGCCAGATATCAGTCGGGCAGGCCGTTGTTAGTGCCCCCACACAGGTCGATAAGCTGCCGAATCAGTCTAAGGGACTGATATCGGCAGCTAGAATCGGCCCGTGTATGGCCACCTTAAGAATTCCTTTTCTATTCAGCCCTTCAGTGCATCACTGTGTCTATGCTTAACATAACAAAAAGATGTTTTAATCAGCAGTTTAGAATTGCCTTTTGTTTAGAGCATTTTGTCTCTGCGAGCAGCACATTCCCTGTTTACCACAAAATCACTATTTTCAGAGTCAAAGAACAAATGTAAATGCCTTCTGCTGGAACCGCTAATGCACCATCTCCGAACAGGGCCGCACTTAGCCAGCACATCGCCAAACACATCCTTTATAACCTGCCTTCTCCGTGTTTTTTTTTCATTTCCTGTTGTGTAATGCTAAAATAGATTGACTCCAATTACCAAAGGCCGCAATTTAAGATAGAAAACAACTTTGTACTTCTGCAAATGCTACCAGATTGGAGGGCAGCCCTGGGCGGCAGCTTGTCATCCAAATATCCAGCGGTGGAAACCAAAACCCTCAAAGAGATTCTCATTTAGGGAGAGTTTCTCTCTAGAACACAGCATATATTTATAAAAGAACCGAGTGTGAACATGCAGCACTGGTTTACTTACTGTACAGCACAGTTATTTGCTACTAGGAGAGCTGCTGTGCAGTTTGTCGCGTACAGCAGTTGCCTTCGGTTTCACTGGGCCAAAGCAATACCTGGATGCAGAGAACAGTCCAGTCTCACTTTCCAGGATGGTGATATTGGCTCCCAGAAGGGCAAGGACTATGGAAAGCCAATGGCCATTGCTAAGTTGATGGGTTACATTGCTTTAGAAGTGCTTGAAGTGATTGCAGTTATTCGCCAAGGTATTAACTAATTAACTTATAATTATTACAATAATAAACCAAACTGAGAGGATGCACAGAGCCATTCACATTCTGTAATAAAAATAATATTATTGCCCCAGTGGCTACCTAACCAGCTAGCAGGTACAATAACACCAGGAGAGTCACGTGGCTTCCTAATAATACAGTGTCCTAAAGAGCAATTAGAAAATTAAAGACTGGCCAATCAGGGATTGTATATGCTGGAATGCTGAGTATTAGGGTACCTCCCTGTATTAGAGTCCCTGTAGTACCTGTATTGCTTGATAAATCCAAGCAAATCACTTGCCAATCTGACCGCAGGGGACAATGGTTGTACTCCCCTTTGATTGATTTAACATGTTCTGTTTTATCCTCTGACACACTGGTAAAGTCTAATTTTGAAATAGTAAATTTTTACTACCACAGTAAAGTGGCTGTAAGGTTGACTAAATGGACTGTGGATGAATATTGGGGGGGGGGGGGGGGTAACATATACACGTGAAGCCTTGTATTATATTCCAGAAATATTTACGGATAAGACTTTTGTATTAAGCGTAATCTCCCCTTTAACAGTTTTATTTATATATGCACTGCTGTTTAATTGCGCTATTTCTTTCTTATAATACAGCAGACGACTGAAACACAATTCCCCCCTATAATTATAATCCATTTCTTGCCGTGATTCTGTAGAGAATAAAGAAAGTACAGTAATTTATGGCTTCCAACACTCAGTCAGGGGTTGTGTTTGTTTTGTTCTAGTCGCTGTGCCTGTATGCTAGGAGCTAATAACACTGCAGTGCCCAATGTCTGCCATAAGATAACACCAACTTGAAATCAGTATTTACAACACACTGGCACAGGTCTTCTAGCCATCACTGCCTGTGAGAGCAACAGAAAGCAAACTGAGGTGGGTGGCAATTAAAATACCCACCTTTACCCTCACTCTCGTCCTTATACCTAAAGCTGGCCATACACAGTAAGATCCGCTGGCTTGGCAAGGTCGCCAAGCGAGTGGATCTTCTCCCGATATGCCCACCTGCCCTTGGACAATGTTAGCCTAATTTAAAATTAAAATAGGGGGTATAGGCGCCGCCGGTTCGGTGACCACATCAATGAGCCGATGCGGTCCCCGATCCATTGGAAAAATCAAACCTGCCAGATGTCAGTCAGGGAGGCCCGTCGTTCGTGCCCATGGGGCCATACATGGGCAGATAAGCTGCCGAATCGGTATATATATATATATATATATATATATATATATATATATATATATATATATATATATATATATATATATATATATATATATATATATATATATATAAAAATAGTGAATAATGTACTCACCTATTGTAAAAGGTAGGGATATTATAAGTCACAGATAAGTTTCATGACCATATAAAAGCACCAACAGCCTTTATGACAGTGGGGTACAACAGGGGTACCTTATTTATTTATTACAATACACACGTTTCAGTAAGTCATATCACACAAATTACACACAGATTATAACTGATGACATCACTAAGCACAGATTATAACTGATGACATCACTAAGCACCATTTATGCTGCATCCAAGGTTCAGAGATAAAACTGGACTCTTTCTAAAAACAGGCCCTTTTCCAAATATAATATATAACAAATATATATATATATATATATAGCCGCACACACAGGGACTTTGCATTCTCACCCTGCATTGCCACATTTTTATCTGAAAGTCCCCGAGGCAATGAGAATGCAAAAGAAATGCAAACATACCTGAAATCACAAGATATATAAGGATAATAACCCAATCTGTTTATAAGGAACAGAGCAAGGCTCAGCAATGCAGGGCTCGTCATTGTACATCCTAGAGGTCTAATTATTAATATTCACATTAAGGAATCCTAAAGGATTTGCAGCAAATGTAATTTTATTATAGTTATTAACACATTTTCCGCTGTCAGAATTTATCAAAACGGGCCAAAATGTATTTGAACAACCAAACAGCATTCTGAGCTGATGCTGTGTAACAAGCGCTGACCAACAACTAGTACAATCCAAGTTCACAGGGGATTAGGAATTGGGGAAATATGTATTCAAACCAGAAGGAGTTATTCCTGCATGAGAAAGAGCTTGTTTAAAGGAGAAGTAACACCAAGAAATAAAGGTGTTTTAAAGTAATAAATATATAATGTAGTGTTGCCGTGCTCTGGTAAAAGTTGTGTGTTTGCTTCAGAAGATGCTGTGTAGCCATTGGGGCAGCCATTCAAGCTGGAAAAAAAGGCACAGGGTATATAGTAGGTGACAGATAAGTTCTACAGAAAAAAATGGTGTTTTATCTGTTATCTGCTATGTAACCTGTGCCTTTTCTTGTTTAAATGGCAGCCCCCGGGGCTACACAGCAGCTTTGTTTATATAAATGATAGTAATGTTTCTGAAACACACCGGTTGTACCAGTACATTATATTGTAATTACTTTTATACACTTTCATTTTTGTTGGTGTTACTGTTCCTTTAAATCTGACATAAATGGTCCCACTTTTGCAATAATAAATAAAACCTATGGCTATGTACTGCCTCCCTGTACAGACTATGAGGACATTTTGGGAGGTTATTCTTGCTGATGCCAGTCCTATATTGTTTTATATTTACCCCCTGCTATTGGGTTATTAGATAAAATATAAATATTGTATCAGTGTATGTATCCAAAGACTAGAAAGTGCAAAGATACACAGTTATTCAGTAGGTCTTGGCAAACGCTAGACTTCAGTAGGAACAGCAGAAGTAGGTCAACTGAAATGCAGAGCTTTTTCTGTGCCTCTGGGAACCCCTTAGGGAGACTGGAAGGGAGCAGGTGTATGGAGACTAAGTGTCAGCTTTATGCCCTCACAGGTTGGAGAAATGATATTCACACAGCTCTGCACAATGTCAGTCGCCTGCAGGACCACAAAGTGCCTTGTTGCCCCATGTACTGTATATGCAGCCATGTGTAGGTGAGGTTGCAGTGTCTGGCTATACAGTTATACATACATACATACATAAATAGCTCTGTGCAAACCCAGGGTCAGGCCAGATAATGGGGAAGGCAATGAAGGAAGTGAATATACTGAACTGCTGCAGGGAAATGAAGCCGGACTAACAATTCTCAGTATACATACAGGCAGTGACTGATGATAGAAAACTGCAGCTAAAAGCATTCCGCTGTAATTCTATTGAAAGGGAAAAAATGTGGCAAGAAATGCTGTATATTAAATACTAAACTAGTTGTACCAGCCCAGAGGCTAAGCAGCCCAATAACAGTAACAACAGTAATGTAATCTTCTGATCTTGTTAGGCCATCTTTTGTATGTCAGTGGCACTGCACATGCTCAGTGTGCTCTGAGCTACCACTGAAGTTGAGGGGTCGTCAAAAATTATAAAAATCAAACAGTGAGGTGACAACGGTCATGCTATATAATGTTACAGGGCTGATAATTCTTATAAAGAATGCATTGATTTCTATGCAGCCAAGTAATGTAAATCTGATCCGCCACTGTGACAGAATGCTCTGTTATAAAAATAGCTAGAATTTCAGCCATAAAGCAGGGCAGGACTGCTGCTTACAATGGGGGGATCAGATAGGATCTGTGCCACTGTGACAGAATGCTCTGTTATACAGATAGCTAGAATCTCAGCCATAAAGCAGGGCAGGACTGCTGCTTACAATGGGGGGATCAGATAGGATCTGTGCCACTGTGACAGAATGCTCTGTTATACAGATAGCTAGAATCTCAGCCATAAAGCAGGGCAGGACTGCTGCTTACAATGGGGGGATCAGATAGGATCTGTGCCACTGTGACAGAATGCTCTGTTATACAGATAGCTAGAATCTCAGCCATAAAACAGGGCAGGACTGCTGCTTACAATGGGGGGGGGGGATAGGATCTGTGCCACTGTGACAGAATGCTCTGTTATACAGATAGCTAGAATCTCAGCCATAAAGCAGGGCAGGACTGCTGCTTACAATGGGGGGGGGGGAGGATCAGAGAGGATCTGTCACCGTGACAGAATGTTCTCTTATACAGATATACAGAATTCCGAGAGAAGTAACAATTCTTCTTTAGGTCCCAGAATTCTTTACATCGTATATATAAACTGATAATCATCCAGCACCGAAGAAAATAATTCTGCTCCTGGGGTCCTACTGAAAGGCTCTGCAGAACATTATATTAAGATGCGATGAATAGTCATCCCACAAAACCAGTACCAGAACTCATGAAATGTTTAATATTTTACAGTTGCTACACATACTTATTAAACTACATGAATGTAGGTTTGCCATTAGGATGTAAAGCCCCTTTAGCTGTGCTAAGTGAGCCCGATACAGCCAGACAGAATGGAGATTGGAAGCGTAACCCTCTGCTACTGCATCCAGACGCTTCCCAGAGCCCCTGCCTGTTGCCAGGAGGATGGTGGCAGCTCAGCCAGCCTTGCCGGCTATTGGCTCACAGACGCAAGCGGTCACATAAGCGCAGAGCTGCTTCTCAATAATCCCAACGTGAAGTCACCAGTGACATCCCATGGGCTCATCCGGCTGCTTCTCTCCTCATTGTGTGACCACTGACCAATAGCAGGGCTCGTCTTACACAGCCCCCAACATCAAGGGACATTCATAGGCAAAACCCTCAAGGAATTCTATTTTGTGTATCAAGTAGTAAGGCTGAGCCTAGACAGATTTAAAGAGACACTCATTAAAAATAAATAACTAATTGTACCTAGCATGAAAACATAGTTTTATGGTAGCTCTCTGTACAGCAGGGGTCTCAAACTCGCGGCCCGCGGGCCATTTGCGGCCCTCGGTACAATATTTTGTGGCCCGCACCAACGTCTTCTCAAAAGCAATGAATGGATCGCGATTTTTATTGCGATTCAAGGGATAATGCAAGGCACGGCGGGCGGGAGCTGCTGATTGCGGAAATGACGTTATGCCATCATAACAGTTATTATGGGAAGACGTTCTGTTTGCACAATTAGCTGCTAAGGAGCTAATTGTGCACACAGAACGTCTTCCCATAATAACTGTTATGATGGCATAACGTCATTTCCGCAATCAACAGCTCCCGCCCGCCGTGCCTTGCATTATCCCTTGAAAGCCAATTTTTTGTGAAATCCCTTATGCGGCCCAGCCTCATCCTGACTTTGCCTCCTGCGGCCCCCAGGTAAATTGAGTTTGAGCCCCCTGCTGTACAGCCTATGAGTAAACTTAGGGGGCTGTTTCTGCTGAATTGTGCTTAAGGTGCCCATACACTATAAGATCCGCTCGCTTGGCGATGTCGCCAAGCGAGCGGATCTTCACCCGATATCCCCACCTACGGGTGGGCAATAGCGGGTAGCAAGTAACTTGAAAAAAAAATAATCCGATCGTTTGGCCCTGGGGCCAAATGATTGGATTACATTTGTGGTTATGGGGCAGTCGATTCGGGGACCGCATCAACGAGCCGATGCGGTCCCCGATCCAACCGGATTTTCTAACCTGGCCGTTCGAGATCTGGCCAATTTCAGGCCAGATATCGCTCGGTCAGGCAGCTCTGTTCTGCCCATACACGGGCCGATTAGCTGCCGAATCGGTCCAAGGGACCCATATCGGCAGCTATAGTCGGCCCGTGTATGGGGACCTTTAGTACAGGGGAATCCCTATGCTGCCATAGTTTTATGGTATCTCTCTGTACAGGCTATGAGCAAACTTAGGGGGCTGTTCCTGCTGAATTGTGCTTAGTACAAGGGAATCCCTATGCTGCCATAGTTTTATGGTATCTCTCTGTACAGGCTATGAGCAAACTTAGGGGGCTGTTCCTGCTGAATTGTGCTTAGTACAAGGGAATCCCTATGCTGCCATAGTTTTATGGTTTCTACTATCTCTCTTTACAGGCTACGTGCAAGGCAGCCATTAATGCTCTGATGCTCCATGGTATATGGCCAATCATTCCATAACCCCTCCATACCACAGTATGATTAGACACAACATACTTTTTGTGAGCGCGGTCTCTTTAGACCTCAGGGCAGAAACTGCTATCTGTTCCTGGGAAAGAAACATTCCCCCCCAGGAAGAGCAGAGGACACTGACCTACAGTTCCTAAGGGATATGGGGATGATTCACTCAGGAATTTCCTGGAAGAAGTGGCCACCAGTACCCACTGGCAGTGTGCCCGCACAGCACCCTCTTATCACATGAGCTTCAGAAGCCAATTACCCAATTATCTCAGTAATCCTCGGGCGCTCTCCAGTGCAAATGTTTATTTTAGATAACATTTCCAAACAGCTTCCTGAGCCAATGCATGGAAAAGCATTCTCCCTATCAATAATAACAGCTCCTTACTTGCAGCCCTCCTCGCTGCCAAACTGCCACATTCCACACATTCAGCGGCCTCTGTGCGGCGTGACAGGCAGATGGATACCAACCTCACGTTATACGGTCATAAAATACTATCCTAAACGAGTTGACAAAGGCATATTTTAGTTTAAAGCGCCAGCACTGGGGCTTGTCGGGCAATTGGTAGTAAATGTTCTACTTTGTGCCACAGTCAACTGCTATTCAATTCTATGTTTGGGGGACCATACATGGGCAGATTGATTGGGGTCCTTCAGATTCGGCAGCTTATCTGCCATGTATGGGCACCCCAGCGGGCCTATCTGACCTGGCCTAAAATTGTCCAGATCTCAATTGCGCAGGTTTGATTTTCCATTGCATTGTGGGTTACATCAGCTCGTTGACGTGGTCCTTTGTCTATGTCCTCCATTGTAATTGACCGTTAGTCCAATATCGCCCACCTTCAGGTGGGCACATCGGGAGAAGATCCACTCGTTTTGGGGACCTTGCCATCACCAGGTTTTCAGGCAGTATGGTCATATTATTCAAACTATAGCAAAAACTGGGGAAGGGAGGGGGGGATTTTTGATGTTCACAATTATAAGTAGAAAAGCTCCCCAATATATACATGGGGTCCGGGTACATATGCCCCAAAACGACAGCTTGAGGAGAAGATACACTTCAATGCATATGGCAGGCACAGATGTTGCTATAAAGCTTTACCGTAGACAGACCACATTGTGGCCTTACGCGTTTCGTGCACTTAATCATTGAATATTAATCAAACTACCCAATTCAAACAAGATATATTTGACCACCTTCACAGGGTCGGACTGGGACCCCAGGGGCCCACCAGAAAACCTAGAATATGGGCCCACTCTCCAAACCATTTTTCATCCTCCTCTTACTCAGTCTCTATATTTTCCTAGTTTTTTATCTTTATATACTATAATCCATTCTTCTGTATATTTAGTTTTTTTGTCCCCATAGAGAAATAGGGGATGACTATAAATTAGGCCAAATGGCTAGAAGCAGTAGGTCCCACTGACATCTGCACCCACCGGGAGTTGTCCTGGTATCCCTGTGGGCCAGTCCGACACTGCACCTTCATTCCTTTCCTGCCCTCTCCTACGCAAGTCCGAGTCTGCAAAACCATAGACTTGAAACTAAGGGTATCACTATATTAAAATATAGTTACAGGGTAGGTTCACCTTTAGGTTAACTTTTAGTATGTTATAGAATGGCCAGTTCTAAGCACTTGGTCTTCATTATTTATTTTTTATAGTTTTTGAATTATTTGCCTTCTAACTTCTTGCAGCTTTCAAACAGGGGGTCACTGATCCGGCAGCCAGAAAACTATTGTGAAACTACAGTTTAATTGGTATTGTAACTTTTTAGTACTTATTTTTCTATTCAAGTCCTTTTCTATCAGTCTTCTATTCAAACCCTACCCTGGTTGCTAAGGTAATTTGGACCCTAGCAAACAAATTGTTGTTGAAACTCCAAGCTGCGGAGCTGCTGAACAAAAAATAAAATAATTAAAAAAACTACAAACAATAAGAAATGAAGACCGTTTTCAAATTTTCTCAGCATATTATTCGCTACATCATACTAAAAGTTAACTCAAAGGTGAACAACCCCTTTGATAGTTAAAAAAGTAAATAGTAAAAAAAAAAAAAAAAAGCTAAATACAATATCTAAGTAAAAATAAATGCAAATGAAAGATTCGTCAGAAATATTAGGTTAATTTTAGAGCACACTTCCCCTTTAAATCTTCCACTTCTGTCTCTTGAGCGGGTAAAATATGTGCCTTTTGGTGTAGTGAGAGGAATATTTTATTGCTTAGCGCAGACAAAAAGATGCCATTGGAGTTTATGCAGAGGAGCGTGCCTGAACAAACCAAAAACCTTGGCAGCCTTCCACCCGTCATTAGTTTAGCCTCGCCGGGAGCAACTTTATTCTGCGCTGCACACATTCTCCCGGATTGTTCCATTTCCCTGAGATGGGGAACTGGGCTGCACAGACACACACTTGTGATGATCCACCCATCCTTATACACAGGCCATCATTACCCCCCCATTATAACCTAGTACCTGAATGTGCTTAGGTGGAGGCAGGGTCAAGGGTTTTTAATGGACCACTCTCTCTCTGCAGAACCCCCCTGTGATCATTCGGTCTGATACTCCTATAGCTATGCCAATGCCAAAACATAAGAATATACAGAGAAGGAATGTTCTGGGCACACAATAAGCTGAACCACCATACTGTACTGTCGAAGGGAAACACTATGGCACCTCCTACCCATATGTATAAATACAAATATACAGAGAAGGAATGTTCTGGGCACACAATAAGCTGTACCCATATTATCTAAGGGAAACACTATGGCACCTCCTACCCATATGTATAAATACAAATATACAGAGAAGGAATGTTCTGGGCACACAATAAGCTGTACCACCATACTGTACTGTCGAAGGGAAACACTATAGCACCTCCTACCCATATGTATAAATACAAATATACAGAGAAGGAATGTTCTGGGCACACAATAAGCTGTACCCCCATACTGTACTGTCTAAGGGAAACACTATGGCACCTCCCTCCCATACGTATAAATACAAATATACAGAGAAGGAATGTTCTGGGCGCACAATAAGCTGTACCCTCATACTGTACTGTCTAAGGGAAACACTATGGCACCTCCTACCCATATATATATCTATATATATATATCAACAAATATACAGAGAAGGAATGTTCTGGGCACACAATAAGCTATACCCTCATGATGTACTGTCTAAAGAAACAATATGGCATCTCCAACCTGTAAAAAGGAATGTTCTGGGCACGATAAGTTATACTTTCATCCTACTTAGAGAAACCCTGTCTGCTCCTACCCATACGTACAAGTACAAATATACAGAGAGGCAATGCTCTGGGCACTTAAAGCTTTACCCTACTATACTGTCTAAAAATACAACATGGCAGCTGCCCTCTATGTATCAAAAGAAATATACACTCTATTAAAGCCATAGGTTTAAAGAGTCTCGTGTCTCACTTTGTTCGGCATAGCTTACGACTGGTTAAATCCGTGTTTGCCGTACAGGCCCATCTGGCATTTAATAGCATCCAGCAAAGAGCAGAATCTAAACTCGCGTTTAAATATAAAATATTATCAAACAAGGAGACAGGCAGATTAAAGAAACAGAAGGTTTCACCAAATACTGAGAGACATTTCCAATTTTCGAACGCACATTAAATCCGAGCGTTGGGTTCCCAGTCTTGATTTTTCCTGGCAGATATTCCGAGGAATGATTCCAGTAACAGGGAGCTGTATCCTCAGCCTGCACATGTGAGATTGCTATATTACAGGGGTCCCCAAGCTTTTTTACCCATGAGCCATGTTTAAATGGAAAAAAGAGTTAGAAAGCAACACAAACACGAAAAAAAAAGTTCCTGGGGTGCCCAATAATCCAGGATTCGGGCAAGATTCTGCCTTTTTCAACAGGATTCGGATCGGGACAAATCCATGCTTCTGGCCGAATCAAACCCTTAAAATCATGTGATTTTTTTTGTCACATAAATACGGAAGTTGAAAAATCGAAATCGACCTTTCCGTATCCTAATTTACTTATGTAAAGTAGGATTCGGTTCAGTATTCCGCCAAATCCGTTATGAAGGATTCGAGGTTCGGCCGAATCCGAAAATAGTGGATTCAGTGTATCCCTGCCAATAAGGTATGTGATTTGCTATCTGGTAGCCTCTAAAGCTGGTCATACACATGTATGATGGCTCAACAAGGCAACCAATACCGCAAAAAGCTGCGGATATCAGTCGACTCCCTGATCGGCCAGGTTAAAAGATTTTAATCGGGCACCATTGAAGACGCCCAAGCGAAATCTACGTTCAGGGCTGAATTGGCAGAAGGAGGTAGAATTCCTATTGTTTCTACCTCCATATCTGATGATTCACCCTGAACGTCAGTTGAGGGTGGGAATGATCGAATATTGCTATGTGTATGGCCACCTTAAGTGGACTGGCAGCCTACAGAAGGTTCTGTTTGGCATGTTCATGATTTTTATGCAACCAAAACTTGCCTCCAAGCCATCAATTAAAAAATAAGCACCCGCTTTGGGGCCACTGGGAGTGGGCGCAATAGCCAAGGGGTTGGTGAGCCACAAGCAGCTTGCGAGCCACTGGTTGAGGATCACTGCTATAGTATAACAGGCAGCCAGGCATTGTAACATATAGGTCTGAATCAGTCCAGTCTTAAGTCTATACCGCAGTGGTAACATAGGTTCACTTCCCAGAGAAAAACAAGACAGAGAAACCAGACAAAACACAACAAATGGAGAAAAAACACAGAAAAAGCTCCTTCATTTCATTTTGGCCTTTATACTTATTAATAATGCTGCCATACTACTTGCCTTGTCAGTCATTCTCTATAGAGTAGCACAGGATATTATAATTTAGTACTGTCTTAGGAATACGCCCTAGCCACAATATAGCATCTCACTCTCACTGTATAAATATACACAGAGAAGGAAGGTTTTGTGCACTAAAAAGGGGAAAATCTGCAAATTAATTTCAAGTCACCTTCCACTTCATTTAGAAACAGGACGATCAAAACAAATCAGCAGTCCACTAAGAAGGCATCTTTATAAACAGACCCCTCCTTTCCCCCATTTGCAGTCTTAGGCTGTAAGATAAGGAGCAGCTCATAATACAAAGGCTTCTCATTGGACTACTACTTTGTTTTGATCATGCCTGTGGGGACAGGAAGTAAAATGTGACCTTAGTTTTAATTTTCAGATTTTGCTGTTTAATGCAAGAAATCAAAAGACGCGTAAATATTTTATAATATCCATATCCATTGCACTTATGGTAAAATGCGATATATTGCCCCTTTAACTTACTATAAAACTTTACCCACAATTTCAACCTAAAGGAATACTGACATGGGAAAACATGTTTTTTTCCCAAAACCCATCAGTTAATAGAGCTTCTCCATCAGAATCCGGCATTGTAATTTGTTTTTCCCATGGGGCTAGCCATATTCTTCATTTCCCAGGGTGCCACAGCCATGTGACCTGTGCTCTGATAAACTTCAGTCACACTTTATTGCTGCGCTGCAAGTTGGAGTGATATTCCCCCCCCCCAGCAGCCGATCAGAAGAACAATGGGAAGGGAGCAAGATAGCAGCTCCCAGTAGGTATCAGAATAGCACTCAATAGTAAGAAATCCAAGTCTGGCTTGGGACTCCTCCAGTTACATGGGAGTAGGAGAAACAATAGGTTAGCTGAAAGCAGTTCTAATGTGTAGCGCTGGCTCCTTCTGAAAGCTCAGACTCAGGCACACTTTACTGCTGCGCTGCAAGTTGGAGTGATATCCCCCCTCCCCCCCCAGCAGCCAATCAGCAGAACAATGGGAAGGGAGCAAGATAGCAGCCCCCAGTAGGTATCAGAATAGCACTCAATAGTATGAAATCCAAGTCCGGCTTGGGACTCCTCCAGTTACATGGGAGTAGGAGAAACAATAGGTTAGTTGAAAGCAGTTCTAATGTGTAGCGCTGGCTGAAAGCTCAGACTCAGGCACAAGGCACTGAGATGGCGCCTACACACCAATATTACAGCTACAAATACATTTGTTGGTTCAAGAATAAAATGTTAAATGGCAGAGGGAATTATTTGCTGTGTAACAGTGTCATTTAGAAATAAAATGTACCCCATAAATATCATGACAGTGTCCCTTTAATGTAACTCTCTGCCCTTGAGCAAATAATTCACCTCTGAATACAAAATATAACTAGGAAAGTACACACACTGCACAATTAACTGTATATTGTAATATGCCTGTTTTATACTGATCAGTGAAATGTGTTTACAAAACAAAATAAAGTACTGTACATTTTTGTCATAATAAATAACAGCTGCTACAGATGGATAAACACAGAGATAGAATATCTGTCCTAACCGAACTGTTTGTCCCAGACTATGACCCTCTAGACTTTGTGAAACTGCAAATCAGACTTCTCATGTCGGGAGATGCTGGTTGTAGTTGTAGTTTCATCAACAGTTGAAAGGCCCCAGAAGCTGCAATGTACAGTATTTGGGAAAGTAACAGTTCAGTTTATTTCCTAGCAACCAATTTGCCTCTGGGGTGTTCATGACAGGCCTGGATTGGGATTAAAGTAGGCCCTGGCGTTTCCAAAACAAGGTATCGGACCCCTTATCCGGAAACGCATTACCCAGAAAGTTCCAAATTACGGAAAGGCCATCTCCCATAGACTCAATTATAAGCAAATAATTTGCATTTTTAAAATTGATTTCCTTTTTCTCTGTAATAATAAAACAGTACCTGTACTTGATCCCAACTAAGATATAATTAATCCTTATTGGAACCAAAACAATCCTATTTGGTTTAATTACTGTTTAAATAATTTTATTAGCAGACTTAAGGTAGGAGATCTGAATTACGGAAATACCCCTTATCTGGAAAACCCCAGGTCCCCAGCATTCTGGATAACGGGTCCCATACCTGTACACAAAGGCCCAAACAGACCCCACCAGCCCACTAAATAGTGACTGTCTATAGCATCTAACAGCAGCCACTCTGGCATTTTCTGGAGATTACCAGTCAGGAAATGGTTCATGAAGAATTTGATCTGCAACACAATATTTTACATGGGGGTAAGTTGGATTTGATTTAGGACAAGCTATCTGTAGCCCTTTGGCCAGTCATTTGCTTCAATAAAAGGAGGAAAAAAGGTCAATGGATTTTGAGGCCCCACCTTGGGGCCCATTATGGTTGACAGCTAAGGAGCCACTCATAAAACAGTTGCAGAGGTAATTTTGCCCTATAGGAGCCACTAATAAGCTGTTTGCTAACATAACTGTTATTGAAAGCAGTATCCATTCCTGTTCTCTGGTTCTGTCTCTCAGAACAATGTAGCAGATAGTTATTTCCCTAGCAGGTATGTTCACCAATGACTTTAACATCATTGACAATGTATCATTAATTTATATTGAAAGGTTGCTAAGAATTGCAATTTCTTTCATTTATCTTGGCTTTAGGTTCCCCTTAAATAGCCGGCTGATTGGCAGCCAATGTTATTGCGTAGCCCCAGTCAGAACAAAAGCACATAGGGAAGACCAGTGGAAAAAGAAATTCCATGTTGGACCTAAGTTTAAGCTTCCAAGCAGAGGAAACTTAACTTTCCATCCAACTTTTGAAATTTTAAGATTTTTTGTATCACAAAAAGGTAAAGAGAAGATGGAAGGTTAGCACATTTAGTCATTATCAGGATGGCCAACTGGAGATGCTGAAGGTGTAACAGATGTTAAATCAGTTTCTTCATCCTGTTTAAACATTTTGGGTCTTATAGTTTGAGATATTTAATTATCAGTATGTGACTCAACTGATCATTTCCCCTGTTGCAATTGCTGGGTTCCATGCTTCCTACTATCAGTCTAGACCACAAAGCGTATTAGTTGTTTGCAGCAAGAAAAAAAAACCTTGGAATAAGAGAGAAACACCAAGAAAACAACTCATTTCATTTAAATAGAAGAAAAAAATTAATTTGTACAACAGATTTATTAAACATCCACTGTGGTTTGGCAACATTGTTTATAACAATAGCAACGTAACCTTAACCGAAACTGTATGATTCTAATTGCCAACCCAGCCAATAGAATAATGACCCGTATGCCCTTTAGCGCTGAATACTAGATGTATAGATACAGGGGTGCAATGATTGGTACACAAAGTCCTTTCATTTAGAGCCCTGTTTCCTATACTTGGAACCACAAATGTTGAACTATAACAACCAAATGCTTTATAACAACTCCATAACAACCAATAGGATTAAATGTTGAAGAAGGCTGGGATTTGTAGTCCAAGGGACAGGGCCATATGGAGAGCTGAAGACCAAATACATGTATCTGGCTTCCACGAGATCACAATGAAGTTAATGGGATCCTTGGAAGGCTGTTAGGGATCTCATTTTTTAGCTGGCAGAGAATCTGCTATATCTGACCCCTCAATAAGTCTAACCATAACTGCAACAGCCTATATCCACCATATGACCAAGCCATGCTCCAACCTATACCGTCAACTCTACCTGTACACGTTCCAATGCCCACAATTTATATCAGTAAAACTGTCAGATACTGCATTTAGTATGATATAGAGGGTGCTATTCTGAGACAGTTTGCAATTGGTCTTCATTTTTTTATTATTTGCAGTTTTTTAATTATATAGCTTTTTGTTCAGAATCTTTGCAGTTTGGAATTTTGGCAGTTATCTAGTTGCTAGCAACCAAATTAAACTAGCAACCAGGCAGTGGTTTGTACAAGAGCCCTGTTATAATGCAACATTATTAGTACAGGTATAGGACCAGTTATCCAGAATGCTCGGGAGCTAGGGTATTCCGGATAAGGGGTCTTTCCGTAATTTGGATGTTTATACCTTAAATCTACTAAAAAAATATCAATAAAAAATGAATTAAACCCGATAGGATTATTTTTCCCCCAATAAGGGGTAATTATATCTTAGTTGGGATCAAGTACAGGTACTGTTTTATTATTACAGAGAAAAGGGAATCATTTAACCATGAAATAAACCCAATAGGGCTGTTCTGCCCCCAATAAGGGGTAATTATATCTTAGTTGGGATCAAGTACAGGTACTGTTTTATTATTACAGAGAAAAGGGAATCATTTAACCATTAAATAAACCCAATAGGGCTGTTCTGCCCCCAATAAGGGGTAATTATATCTTAGTTGGGATCAAGTACAAGGTAATGTTTTATTATTAGAGAAAAGGGAATCATTTAACCATGAAATAAACCCAATAGGGCTGTTCTGCCCCAATAAGGGGTAATTATATCTTAGTTGGGATCAAGTACAGGTACTGTTTTATTATTACAGAGAAAAGGGAATCATTTAACCATGAAATAAACCCAATAGGGCTGTTCTGCCCCCAATAAGGGGTAATTATATCTTAGTTGGGATCAAGTACAGGTACTGTTTTATTATTACAGAGAAAAGGGAATCATTTAACCATTAAATAAACCCAATAGGGCTGTTCTGCCCCCAATAAGGGGTAATTATATCTTAGTTGGGATCAAGTACAAGGTAATGTTTTATTATTACAGAGAAAAGGGAATCATTTAACCATGAAATAAACCCAATAGGGCTGTTCTGCCCCAATAAGGGGTAATTATATCTTAGTTGGGATCAAGTACAGGTACTGTTTTATTATTACAGAGAAAAGGGAATCATTTAACCATGAAATAAACCCAATAGGGCTGTTCTGCCCCCAATAAGGGGTAATTATATCTTAGTTGGGATCAAAGGCTTTCCATAATTCGGAGCTTTCTGGATAGCGGGTTTCCGGATAAAGGATTCTATACCTGTAGTAGTAGTAGTATTATTATTATATACGACACATGACATTACTAGAATTATTATTATGACATCACATAAAACAATTCTGTTATATTAGGGGCTTTTTATTACACTCAAGCAGCCCTGTAGTGTCGGTAAAAAGTATAAATTGTGGCTGGAGCAATCAAGTCAATAATGAGGAACATCAGTGGTGAAACAGGAAGCGGCTAATTAGAAAAGCCTGCAGCCTCCCCTGTTGTTCCATAAAGCCAATGGCCTTCGGAGCACTCTGCAAATATTTGCCTATGATTGTTCGATGTGACCCAAGTGCTCCTTTTATTTAATGAGCACGAACACTCAGGCACGACAAGGATAAGAGCAGAGATCTGCTACATGCGGAACAGCTAATCTTCATTCCTACGGACATACTACTGGAAACTGAAAAGCCTTATTTTACCCAGTGAAAGAAATGATAGTACAGGTATCGGACCCCTTATCCGGAAACCTGTTATCCAAAAAGCTCCGAATTACGGAAAGCCCGTCTCCCATAGACTCCATTATAAGAAAATAATTCAGAATTTTAAAACTGATTTCCTTTTTTTATGTAGAAATAAAACAGTACCTTGTAATTGATCCCAACTAAGATATAAATAATCCTTATTAGATGCAAAACAATCCTATTGGGTTTAATTAATGTTTTATTAATTTTTTAGTAGGCTTAAGGTATGGAGATCCAAATTATGGAAAGACCCCTTATCCGGAATACCCTTGGTCCCGAGCATTCTGGATAATGGGTCCTATACCTGTACTAAGCAACATTCCAATATCAGCCATGTAAAACTGTCAGAGTTTCTAAAGGTCCTGGCAACTGCAACTGCCACTGAAACCAGTATCTGTCAGCCCCTGCCTATTTTCTGAAAGTAAACATGGCCATACACTAAGATTTTGAGCCAATGTAGTCTCCGAAAAATCAAGCCTGGCCAATCGACATCTGGGCAATTTTCGGTCGGGGAGGCCTGTAGGAGGACCCCATACACGGGCCGATAAGCTGCAGAGTCAGTCTTAAGGACCCAAATTGGCAGCTGAAATCTGTGTATGGCTACCTTAAGCTGATTTACAGACCTTAAGGTGGCCATACATGGGCTGATTTCAGCTGTCGATATCGGTCCCTTAGACCGATTCAGCAGCTTATCGGCCCATGTATGGGCACTAACAACAGGCCTGCCCGACCAAAATCTGGCCTGAAATTGGCCAGATATTGATTGGGCAGGTTAAAAAATGTAGTCGGATCGGGGACCGTATCGGCTCGTTGATGCGGCCCCCGAACCAAATGCGCCTATACCCGACGCTCTAATGACCAAATTAGCCTGAATTCGCCCGATATCGCCCACCCGTAGGGGATATTAGGAGAAGATTCACTCACTTGGCGACCTCGCAAAGAAGCGGATCTTAGTGTGTATGGCCACCTTTAGACCGATTTGGCAACTTATCTGTCCGTGTATGGGCACCACAGATGGGCCTCCCCAACCAACATCTGGCCTGAAATTGTCCAGATCTTGATCAGATAGGTTTAATTTTTCCGTCAGATCGGGGACCATATCAACGAGCCAAAGCTGATTGCACCTATGCCCGCCGTATTAATTCAGGTAATTAAGAGCAAACGATCAAATAAGCCTGATATCTTGATATAGGTGAGCATATTGGGAGAAGATCTTACAGTGTATGGCCACCTTTAGAAGAAGCATGCATTGCTGACTTCTCCTACATACATTATTTCAAGAAACAGAACCAGCAGTGCAGAAAGAGACAGACACTTAATTATATTTACAAATAAGTTTAAAATCACTTAACATTTTAATGAATTATACTTTCTTTCATTAGGTAAAATGTTATTTCTGGGTTACATCCCTTTAAAAGTCAACAGCTGACAGCAGTTATCTGTGGTGGTCCGAGGCTACGGCAGTCCATGTTGCGGCCCACCAGCTGTTTCAGTATGAAGCAAATGGGCTGCCACAAGTTTTACATACCTGTTTTTCTGATCATAAGATTTTCGGTGTGAGTCTATCTGGGAGTGACCAATCACAGGCAGACATTCAATAACAGCTGGAGAACCATGGACTGGGAATCCTAGATAGAGGCATTCCCCTAAAGGCCTGTATTCCATATTAATGTTGTTTATAGCCTTGTTGATAGGTACTTTGAGACATTTTGTACTTTGCTGATGCAAGAAAGTAGGAAGAGTTATCCTTAATCATCAGAAAATCATCCGCCTGTGGCTGTGCACATAGCAAGTACAGCAAAAGTTTGTTTTTTTTGTCTAAGTTTCTTAAGTTGTGTGTACAACACGCACCGGTCCAGGGCCTAAGGTAAGTAATAATAATCACTGGGGGTGCCTAACAGATTGGGCTTTTCCTGTAAAGGTGGCCATAAGCGTTACAACTATGATCGTTCTTACCCTTCTGGGCTGAATCGTCAGATATGGAGGTAGCAACAATAGAAATTCTTCCCCTATCTGACTATTCAGCCCTAAATGCATGCCTTTGCTTGGGCACCTTCAACGGCGTCCAATCAAAATCTTCTATCCCACCCGATCGATCAATGAGACGACCGATATCCAAGGCTTTTGCAATATCGGCAAAACCGCCAACAATAAATGTCTTTGCGTTGCTTCAGTTCAGAAAACCGAAGCAATGCGAAGGCCTTTCCACTGGCGACTGCAATAGCAGATTTGTGGGCGACTAACACACTCAACCTAATTACACTTTCTATTTGCAAGCACTACTTTAAAGTATTTTTTATAGATCGTTAACAATTGCAATAAGAAATAGTAACAAATTTTTTTACTCCATTAAGGAAAACTATACCCCCAAACAATGTAGGTCTCTATAAAAATATATTGCATTAACCAGCTCACATGTAAAACCCTGCTTCATCTAAATAAATAATTTTCATATAAATATGCTTTTTTAGTAGTATGTGCCATTGGGTAATCCTAAATAGCCAAGGCACACATACATGCTAGGCCCCATCAGCCAATGAATGGGCAGAGTTCAGCCTTTTGCTCCCACACTACTTCCTGTTACAGTTAGAGCTGCATCACTTCCTGTCAGCTGATCTCTGACGGAGCACACAGCCCATCACTAAATGGCGGCTCAAGGGAAAGGATGGTAAAGGGCAATATTTACTGATATATATTTTCCAGTTTGGGGAGATTCTTTAATAGGTCATTTAACATAATATAAACTATCTGTTGGTTAAGTATTCATTCTGGGGGTATAGTTTTCCTTTAAAAATTACAGATGTGTCTTCTAAATTTCCTGACCTTAACACAACCGGGGAATTGCAAATGTGTTATCTGACAGTGTCTGGAAATTAGCTGTTGTTGCTTTTCAACTGGTCTCCATTTTCTTTATAGTTTTTGAAATGATAATAGTTTTTGATCTGCCTCTTTCCAGATTTTAGGCCAGGGTCACTGACCCCGGCAGCCAAAAAAAAAAACGTAGGGTACAATTTTACGGTTACTTTTTATGACTTATCAGACCCTGGAAACCAGATAGCTACTGAAATACCAAAACAGAAAGCTGAACAAAAAGCGAAGTAATTAAAAAAACACTAAAAAATTAGATCAATAGAAAATTACTAAACGTTTATTTTAAGGTGGGCTGCTTCTTTCAAGCAGTATTTAGCTTTGAGTTTAAATCCCAACTTGCAAATGAATAGTAAAAATGATAAAAGAGTGCTAAACAAACGCAAGTGGAGTTAATACGGCACCAAGTTTCAACTGACGATGATTCATTACTAATTAATTCACATATTCACAAACTGTGCATCGCTTTCCTATGGAATAATTCCTTCCACTCGGTAATTTCAGTGTGCAAGCAGTGTTCTCATCAGACCTCTCTAATCCCAAATCATGTGAGGATATTTGGTAAGAGCCCAGCGCAGGGACGGCGTCTGTTTTCCATTAGCTGTTGGTACCAATGGCAGCAGGACGATTATTAAAGAGGCAGCAACGCAAATACACAAAATACATGTTATACTATCGATAGATACAGAGGCAAACACTTCCCTGTATTGACATCTGCATTAAGTTGCAGGGCAATGCAGCATCTGGATCTCTAAATGTGACCTATTACAGGAGAAGGAAAGTCATTTTGGCCAATAGATTCGCCACAATAGTGCCACCTATTCTGCAGAAAGCTTTACCATACCGGAGTAAACAGTCCTAGAACTGCCCTCCATTGGCTTAAGATAGCAGCTGCCATTTTAGCTCAGTCTCAGTAGCGTCTGTAGCATAGATCACACATTGCAATGGGAGCGGGAGTGAATTCTTATGAATTCTTATGGGAGGGGGAGCAGGGAATGAAGGATTTTTCTGAGAGAGGAAGTCAGATACCAAAGTCATGTATACACGAAATAAGACAAGAAATCCTGTGTTTCTTTTGATAGAGGACTCTAGACATAGTTTTCACCTTTCCTTCTCCTTTAATGCAGAATGTCAGTGCTCACTGATATTCACAGTGTAAAGGCATGTTTATACAACATTCTACATGTCTCATTTTCATTATAATAAAACTGACAATGATTTACAAAAGTACTCTGTACATTAGGCACATCAGGTTTCCAAATCAAACTGTGCTGTAATGAGCAATTATACAAGCTCTTGATTACTGAACTGGTGCAAACCTGTAGCCCCGCAATGTTATAAGGCATGGTAATTAATAGGCTGTAAAGTTAAAAATACTATTTCGCCTAATGAAAGAAAATATAATTCTACGCAATTTTACAAAGTAAGTACTGTCAACGGATGCAAACCATTAGCCCCGCAGAATTATAAGGCACTGTAATTAATGGGTTGTAAAGTTAAAAATACAATTTTATCTAAAGAAAGAAAAAATCAAACTAAGCAAACTTTCAATATAGAATAAGAACTGTCAACACATATATTTGCATTGTCAGACTGGGCCGCCAGGGTACCGGGAAAAAACGCGGTGGGCCCCGGCAACCCAAATCCGATGCCCCAAGGGCACTCCCGCAATTCGCCGTCTCCCTCCCCCAACGCGCCGCAGGTAAGTTTCTTTTAGGAGTGCTCAGGGGAGGGGGGCGGAGAGTATTGGGGGCCTCTGCAGGGCGGGGGTGAAGGCAGCAGGGGCCATTGGGGGGTGCAGGGGCCCCTGAGGCAGAAGCCTCAGTGGGCCCTGCACCCCCCAGTCCAACCCTGTATATTTGTAAATGTAAATGCTTTTGAAAGCACTGTCACTTTTTATTCTCTGCACTGCTGGTTCTGACTAATAAAAGAAGCCAGCTGATAAGGAAACCTGTCAAGAAGGCACTGTGGGAACTGGAGTCTAGGATTTGCCCCTCTTTGAGCCAAAACTTACATAAAATAGAGTAAAATCTGGCATTCAGATAGCGAACTTTTATTTTACACAGCATAATAAATAGCCCCCTTAGAGTCGCTGTAACTGACCTTAAAACTGAGCCCTCCTAGGGGGGCTAGTCCCACGGCTTGGGAATCAC
The DNA here is from genome assembly GCF_000004195.4 of Xenopus tropicalis. Classification (NCBI taxonomy): domain Eukaryota; kingdom Metazoa; phylum Chordata; class Amphibia; order Anura; family Pipidae; genus Xenopus; species Xenopus tropicalis. Next base: position 142,177,040 of record NC_030682.2, read on the forward strand.
AGCTTTAGGCTAATGACACATGACATTTTGACTGCCCCTCACAGAAAATAGTAGTGGTCAAGCTGCCTTTTCCTGAGCAACTGCTTCAGAACCAGGCAGTGAGCACCCCAAAAGGCGATCCACTTGCACCATATGCCATTGACTTGCATTAAGTAACTGTGCCCCTCAAGGCCCCACGTTAGCAAACACACAGAAAAGACGGTTTTTGTCCTGTCAAACTAAAATAACAACTTCTATTGAGATTACTGTATACAAACTGATCTCTAAAGCTTTAAAAACTTTATGCACCAATAAATCCCTTCCCCTGAATACACAGAGATCCCAATCTGTAACTACTCAGATGTGATTCAGACAATATGCAGTAAAAATCATAAGGTCCTTTTATGTCACGGGACATTTCGGGGATAGTTGGTCTGGCTACGTTTAGCCTTTAATGGTTTCTTAAGGTTGTGTCGCAATTGTTTCAATGTGATACATTAGAGAACATGTTTGATGAAATCTGCTGTGTTTAGACAGTGAAAATACAAACAAAACCAAACAGTAAAAGCATGACTAAAAGCACCAAAAATATACTGTGTAGCGTTGTCCTTATGTTACACAAAACAAGCGCTAGTGCAACTGGAGTGATGAAATAAAAAAACAAAAAAAAAACCTTGTGAAATAAATAGTAAAGAAAACATGCAAATAAATGTATATATTGTAATACCACGAGAACACTATGCTCTGAAGGAATAGGACATTGAAACTGGCCATACACTGACAGATCTGCTCATTTGGCAAGATCTTTCCCCAATATGGCCACCTTGAGGTGGGCGATATCAGACTGATCCGATCGTTTGGCCCAGGGGCCAGTTGCATCACATTAACAGGACGCAGGCCATTGGGCAAGGAGAGCTTCAGCTCTTGAAACGAGGTTTTGTACGATATTTGATACGTGTATGGTGGATCGAGGAGACGACCGATATTGGCAAAAGCCTTGGATAACGGTTGTCTCATCGATCGGACGGGTCAAAAGATTTTGATCGGGCGCCATTGAAGAAACTTGAACAAAAGCTGCGTTTAGGGCTGAATCGTCAGATAGGGGTTGAATTCCTATTGTTTCACCTCCCTATCTGACGATTCAGCCCTGAACGTCAATGGAGGGTACTAACGATCTTTCCTGTGAACAATGGTAGCAGGAAAGATCGCAATTCTAAAGTGTATGGCCAGCTTAACCCACAAAATGTTGCCACTGTAGCACCCACACCCGCCTGTCTGCTCTGCATGCTACGTCTGCACACACCTTAGGTTCCAGAACAGGGAACCTTGGGAGCAGATGAAGAGTGTACAACCCCAGTCTGACCCGCACCCAATGCAATGGTTGCCCGATTTTCAACCCTAACCTGTCTGACATAAGGGTAAACACGTGGGTCCCACTGGTTGTGGGTCAACCCACATATCCCTACTCTGCGAGTATAATAACTGCGCCAATCACTACGCACATACAAACACTAGACATGACTATATTCTACAATTATAAAAAACAGAAATCCCTTTTTTATATAAAAAAAACGCAATGAGAAGACTGTGACTGTATTCACTGACCAGGGATCACTTTGCTTAGAGACCGTCTGTAATGGTGACATATATTCAGACAAGAAAAAGGGAAAATCCCCTGTGCTTGGGTGAATTTCCTCCGGGTACTGGTGTTTTTTTCCACAGCTATTACAATGGAATGTTACCCATTTGACCCAGTTGTACAGGAAGTTACTTCTCTTTAGGTTCTGGGAATCGTAGTTCATCAGCTGGGGAAGCTCCAGGCTAGAGTACAAGATACCAATACAGTGCGTTCCTTGGATGCCACATGAAATAAGTGTGGAACTGAACACAAAGTTCAAGATTTTACTCTAGGATTTTCAGATCAGAACTCCATACAGCTCCAGATGGTTCTGTACTACAACTCCCAGGATGCTTCAGGGCGCTAACATTTCCAGCATTTCTTTCAGGCTGTCAATGCAGCAGGGATATAGCCCTTGGTAAACTACAACACACTTCAAACCACTGCCGATTAGAATAACCTTTGCCTCTTCCAGAGTTAAGAATGACCGTTTACATGTTAAGATTTTGTTTGTTAACAAGGTATATACATTTTTTAAAAAAAAAAACCTATTTGTACACAAATATAACTAAAGTTTAGTAACTTGCTGGAAAATGTGTGGAGGAAAGCATTTCCTCTTAGTCATTAGACTGCTGCCATGAAATGGTTACCATAACACAGTTTAAGAGGTTCCATAAAAATATAAAAATTTTATGTCATTATTTCCGGTTTTCTCACACACGCCAAAAATATACAGGAAAGTAAACTGGCTCCTGGTACAGTCAGGGAGAGAGGTAAATGATGTATACTCTGTATAATGCACTGCAGTATGTGTCAGCGCATATATAAAGTTTAATAACAATAATAATAAATGCAGCAAGTTATTAGCCCGTGTGCCAGGATGGCATTGAAGAAAAGGCTTCTGTCATTTGCACAAAAAAACGTTTCTCTCCTTGATAGACTCTTGCAATTTCCTGCTGAGTCGGAACGGATGTTTCTGTTATCATAAAACTAACCGAGCATAAAGGACATACTAACCCTCAAAATATATATATTTTTATTTTTTAAAGACTATGTTGTAACCTTCCCAGAAGGAGGGGAACACGTTCTAAGCCATAAACTGTCCACTTTGCTGAATACTTTAGTCCATCAGGACAGTGAGACGTTCAGAAACGGGGGCGGGCAACAGCACAATCACTTTCAACAGTACAGGTATAGGACCTGGTATCCAGAATGCTCAGGACCCAGGGCATTCTGAATAAGGGATCTTTCTGTAATTTGGATATCCATACCTTAAGTCTACTAAAAAATCATTTATACATCATTAAAACCACAATCATTATATCTTGGTTGGGATCAAGTACAGATACTGTTTTATTATTACAGAGAAAAGAGAATCATTTAACCATTAAATAAACCCAATAGGGCTGTTCTGCCCCCTATAAGGGGTAATTATATCTTAGTTGGGATCAAGTACAGGTACTGTTTTATTATTACAGAGAAAAGGGAATCATTTAACCATTAAATAAACCCAATAGGGCTGTTCTGCCCCAATAAGGGGCAATTATATCTTAGTTGGGATCAAGTACAGGTACTGTTTTATTATTTCAGAGAGAAAGGAAAAAAAATAAGAATTTTTTTCTTATAATGGAGTCTATGGGGATAGCATTTCCATAATTCAGAACTTTCTGGATAATGGGTTTCCAGATAACGGATCCCATACCTGTACAATAAAATATGAAAGAGTGGTCTGAACTATAGGTCTGACCTACACAGACTACATTTAATACTACTGTTACAAAATTACAAATCCCCTCATCCTTTTGCCATCTCTGCCCACAAAGGTTTTGTGGGAAATGCAGCTGATATACATCTGGAGAAACAAAAGCCAATACACAGAATTTTCTCTTCACGAAGATGAAATGCCGCTTTGATGCAATATATACATTTTGGAAAAAGGAATTCTGCACCTACTAACTGTAACTCCCAGCATCCCCTGACACGATTTGAGTATGGCAGGGATTTATAACTTCAAGAACTGGGGAATAAAGTAGCTGCAGCTAGAACATGTTTTGGAATAAGTGTGTGGGAGAATAAAAGGTTACACATGAAAGAAAGCACACTGTAAGTCAGCAGAAGAATGAGCAGAGTCATCTCTCTGTATTTTGCAGCTGAGATCATCAGATATATACTGACATATCCATTACAGGCACCAAGTGCAAAAAAGAGAGGAATAACTCAGCTTTACTGTGGCTTTTCAGTATCTTGTCTTTAGCTCTCTGCAACCCATAGCCCAAGTCAGGAACCCTAGCTTGCCTTTAGCGCTCTGCAACCCATGGCCCAAGTCAGGAACCCTAGCTTGCTTTAAGCGCTCTGCCACCCACAGCCCAAGTCAGGAACCCTAGCTTGCCTTTAGCGATCTGCAACCCATAGCCCAAGTCGGGAACCCTAGCTTGTCTTTAGCACTCTGCAACCCACAGCCCAAGTCAGAAACCCTAGCTTGCCTTTAGCGCTCTGCAACCCATGGCCCAAGTCAAGAACCCTAGCTTGCCTTAAGCGCTCTGCCACCCACAGCCCAAGTTGGGAACCCTAGCTTGTCTTTAGCACTCTGCAACCCATAGCCCAAGTCAGGAACCCTAGCTTGCCTTTAGCGCTCTGCAACCCACAGCCCTAGCCGGAAACCCTAGCTTGCCTTTAGCAATCTGCAACCCACAGCCCAAGTCAGGAACCCTAGCTTGTCTTTAGCGCTCTGCAACCCAAGACTAACTTGTCTCTGCAACACCTTAGCCCAAGTCGGCAACTCTATAGCCGAGGTCCAGAGCAGCCAATTTCTGCAGGGCTGTGGCTGAAATAAAACTCTCTACATATAATAAAGCTGCTTTAAATGACAACAAAGTGTACAAAGTGTCATTGCGAAATGTACAACTTTTCCCCCAAACCATTATCAAACTGATTACAAGGGATGTTTAACCAAATATTAAAATGAAACTGCAATTTCAAAAGGTCTGTCTATCAGCTCTCCTCCAGCCAAGACTGCAGTTCCCACAATGCCTTGCAGTCATTCTCCTTCTTAGGTGCGTTAATAAAAGAACATGCGAGCCTTAGTGGGATTTAGAGTCTTACCAAAGGCAGGGAATGCAAGTAGGCAGGGAATTCAGGAGGGAATAATGAACAAAGAAACTGCTTTCAACAGCAATTAAAATTACATTTAATACTTTTCAAATCATTTTAGCTAATGAGTATTGAGAAAGCTGCTTATAACTGCACGCAAAAGGTCTGAAGCTTCTTTATGTAGAGCGAGCTGAAAGTGCCAACCTTGCACCCAAACCATCTGTGGTCTCTGACTTCCTCAGTGAGTTCATGCCCCTGCACATATAGTAAAACGCCGGAAATTCTGAATTTTGCAGCTAAACCTGCTTTATCGTCACTGAAGGATCTTACCCCCTTGGTCCAGGCTGCTAGTTTAAATACTTGGCAAGGGCAGAATTAGAGAAACAGGTTGGTGAAAAGGAAATAAGAGAATTAGAAGCATATAAATAATCAGATCCCCCCCTTTTCCCCACAGACTGTAAGGTTTGTCGGCAAATGGACAGTTTGGGAGGGACTGAGAGCTGGTTGAGCTGCATTAGATCTCTTCCGCTTCATTCTTGTTACCTGCTGAGTATTATCCTGCTTATGTCTGTGCTATAAACAGCATATGCGCAAGGAGTCACCTTGTAGGGACAACGTACAGAATCAAGTTATCAATGGAGGCAAGGAGTACGGCCCAGCCAGCAACGGCCATTCGTATAGGCATGACCTCCTTTGATTCTCTCTTTCTAAACTTAACAAAAGTAAGCAATGCATTTCAGAATAAATTCTAGGGATGCACCAAATCCAGGATTAGGTTCGGGATTCGGCCTTTTACGGCAGGATTTTGATTTGGCCGAATCCACGGTCCTGGCTGAACCCTTAAAATCATGTGACTTTTCGCCACATAAATGTGGACGTTGAAAAAAGTGCGTTTCTTTTTACGCCTTCTATACCTTAGTTTAAATGTGCAAATTAGGATTTAGATTCAGTTCAATATGCATCCGAATCTTTCTAGAAGGATTCGGAGTTTGGCTGGTTCCCTAAATATTGGATTTGGTGCATCCTATACATTTTTTTGAATGTTTCTTGATAGACACTGTAGTGTTAACTTCATTTCCTCACTGCAGTTGCGGACACTCAGATTTACTCACACAATCCCTTACGTGAAAAATCCCATTCATTAAAGGTGCTTGCATCAACATGAACTCTCCTCAATCCTTCCTTCCAAATGTAGTGCCTTTGATCCTATTGAACCCTGAAGCTACCAATCCTGGCAGAAGTTCCAGGGTTCCCAAAGCACCCTGTGCCAATAACGCTCAGCCAAATGCCAAAAACAGTGGCAAGCATAAGCAGTGTGGGCATTCATTTTGACTCATCAGCCACAACTTTGTCAGGAGAAACCCTAACTGGCATCTGCAATAACACTGGCATTCTGGGAAAAAAATACTACATTGTAGGGAAAAAACATGGACATTGCATCAAAAAGTGAATGTTTCTCACTGCATCTGCTGTAAGGAAATGACCCCAGGAAATTATCAATTAATTCATTCATTAATCCAAGTGTACTAAATAAATAAAAGCAACATGATAATTGGTGCACAGGGGAAATCTACAACATATTACTTGCCAAATATTTTTTTTACTCCTTGGCCTCTGAGTGTAGCCCACACACCCTATGTCCCTTTACCCTCTAAATATATCTAGCCACCTAAGAAAAAGCTGTTAGCGTTTTCAAGTCAGCAGCTAGGAAAGAAGATTATCACAGGAGATTAAAGCACATTTTACGATTCCCTTCCTGGCTTTTGCTGCCTAATGCACACCAGAATTATAAGAAAATACAAGGGTTCTATAAAGTCCAGGAACATCCTTTCTGTGGTTTTCCCTAAGGCTGACAATAGTTTGGATCCTCAGACAGTTAGGAGCTGAGAGCTGTAAACTACTAGAGCTTTGGCACCCATGGTGAGAAGGCTACTGCATGCCCAGGGCCTTGGGACAGGAACATGGATCACCATGCGACAAATAGACATAAATAAAAAAAGAGATGGGGTAGACTAGACAGCACCAACAGCAAAGCAGTAGTCACCCTTACCATATGGCCTTTAAAAAATGGCGCTCTCCACTGTCTCCAACAGTCTACTTTAATGTCACTAATAACATAAGCTGTCTACTACTTTAATTTCAGATTTTTAATTTCGTGGTTAGCTTCCATTAATATGTTGGACTTACATTGTCCCTGTATGCCCACTGCCCGGGTTAAAAACATAGCACCACTCCCCCAACAGTGTTTTAGTACAGGCCAACGTAGCAGTCTCTGACAAACTACTACTAATGCAATACTACTATAATTCTCTATCAACACCAATGAGGATCTGATACAAATGTTATGTTTGTAAATTAGCTGCCTTGTAGAGGCCTCCCAAACCCACAAACCCCCCTCCCCAATGCTGCCTCATTGCCTTATTCCTAAATTCAAAGAGATTGTTGACACTGAGCATCTGAGCATGCACAATCCAAGCCAGGTCAGAATCGGCTTCAAGTCCATATGCCCCATGTCAGTAATCACTTGGATTAGAAGATTAACCAAACTTCAACGGCAGTGTCAGAATTAGGGACCAAGGGCTAAAAACATTCTTTCCAACTGTGCAGAACTGGCAGTTTTCATACTACAAACTTTCACTTAAGGTGGCCATACATTGTAAGATCCGCTCGTTTGGCAAGATCTCTCAGTATGCCCACCTACGGGCCAAACGATCGAATTAAAATGGCAGACATAGTCATCAACGAGCCGATGTGGCCCCTGGTTCAACGTAAATATCATACCTGCCCAATTCGAGATCTGCCCAATTTCAGGCCAGATGTCGGTCGGGCAAGCCCATCATTGGTGCCCTTACATAGTCAGATAAGCTGCCGAATCAGCCTAAAGGACCAATATCGGCAGCTAAATTCGGCCCGTGAATAGCCACCAAAAGTGCCACAAATGGTGCAGTAAAGCATTTTCCATTCAAGTTAACAAGGAGGTAGCAAGGTGGCGTGGCCTTGCATGTCATTCCAATCATTACCCGGATGCCAGATGATGGACCCTTCTAACGACATAACATTTAAACTTCCAAACTAGCCTTCTAAATTATAACAAGCATTAATAAAGCCCCTTTAATCAAGAATACAAAGACAGAGACACAAAATTTCACTAATTAAATGACTTTTACAGAATGGGGGGAAAAAGGACACAATAAATAGACCAAATAACATTCCATAACATACCAAAATGTATCTTCCCCTTTCAAGCACTAATTAAAGGTAAAATACTGGCATGTTTCTCTTTTAAACAAACATCACAATGCAAAGTATATGAAATTAGGATATAAAAAAAAAACTTAATATTTTATGTCAGACTGGGGAAGCAATAATCTGGCACACTCTGAATCACATGGAAACCATTCAGTGTATTAGAGAGCAGGAAGCAAATGTTGCAAGTAAAATTTCTTTCCCCGTGTAAATGAATTATTACATGTGAAATTTTGTAAGATCTGAAATATAGATCTGAGAATGGAACATCATAGTTTCATTTATAAATGAACTCGATGTTTCAGCATTTCCTTTAAGATATATGTTCTACTCTGAGCCAATTCCTTCCTACAGCTTCTATTCTCCATTTTGAGTGTGGTCCCCTGGAGAGGTCAGATAAAGGAAAAAAATAAATAATGTCTACCCCCCACAAAGCATAAATCAATTCAGAGCTCTATTTTCTTTGTGGCAAAATGGGACTTTCAAACACCAGGTTAGCAGACAAGGAACATGCCATCTTTGCATCTTAACGAGGTCTAGACAATACACCACCCAGTGAATATATTATGGTACGGGATTCAAACCCTACCTCTTCCAGCACATTGATCGAATTCCTGCAGCTCTGAAGACGGGTCGTGAAACTGGACGTGGTTGGCGAATTGTAATCCTCTGTGGTCTCCGATATAAACTCCGATACTGAGATCTGATCGGGCATCCTAGCGATGAGGAGACAAAAAACAAAAGCAGATGAGGAGAGAAGGTCCAGCGAAGGGGGGGAGTGGGTGGGCTGGCAGAGAGTAACAGGAGTGATGACAGCCAGCCCTGAACCACATCGTATACACACATATAATATGGGAGGAGAGTTACATACACATAGTAAATGTATTGCTATTATACATTATACATATTATGCTTTACAAATGTAGCTTCCCCCTTTTTTGTAGAATACATTTAAAAAGCAGAAAATAAACAAATAAATATGAATTTGGCTTAAACTGCAGTGAGAATGGGGCTGTTAATTACATTACACATCCCTCGGGATGACAGAACGTTAGCTCAAACGGCTGTGCATTGCAGTGTGAAACAAGGTCACTGAAACCCTTTGTTTAGGTGCTGCAGTGCCTGCCACTGCCCAAGGGGTTAATAAACAGGCATCGCTAAGGGGGGTTAAATAGAAAGCGTTGAGATGGGAAAAAATGTTAAATAATTTGCCGTCTACAGGGAGTCATGTAGAATATCTAAGAAAATTACATTTGGGATTAGTGTAATTATCAGTTTATATTATATAAAGCGAATGTCTATTATTATTCTTATTTACTTTATAAGTGCCAGCATACTGCAGCGCTGTACACAGGTTATACATCATTCACATCAGTCCCTGAACCAGTGGAGCTTACAATCTAAGGTCCCTATCATTAGCACACACTATGGACAGTTTTATCAGGAGCCAATTAACATGCCTGTATGTACAGGTATGGGACCTGTTATCCAGAATGCTTGGGACCTGGGGTTCTCCGTATAAGGGATCTTTCTGTAATTTGGATCTCCATACCTTTAGTCTACTAGAAATCATTTAAACAATAAATAAACCCAGGATTGTTTTGCCTCCAATAAGGATTAATTATATCTTAGTTGGGATCAAGTACAGGTACTGTTTTATTATTACAGAGAAAAGGGAATCATTTAACCATTAAATAAACCCAATAGGACTGTTCTGCCCCCAATAAGGGGTAATTATATCTTAGTTGGGATCAAGTACAGGTACTGTTTTATTATTACAGAGAAAAGGGAATAACTTAAACATTAAATAAACCCAATAGGATTGTTTTGCCTCCAATAAGGATTAATTACATCATTCACGTAATTCAGAGCTTTTTGGATATCAGGTTTTCAGATAACAGAGACCATTCCTGTATTTGGAGTGTGGGAGGAGACAGAGGGAAATGACACGGACAAGGGGGAAAATGTACAAACCCCTTGCAGATAGTGCCCTGGTGGCTGGAATTGAACTTAGAACCCCAGTGCTACAAGCATAATATATATAAGTGTCCTTAGCATATGTGTGAAGACAGCTGGGCAAAGGCAACTACACAGAACAGCAGCACACAATACAGCGGATGCCAGGGCAAGTCACTCGTGACTCATTTTGAAATACCAGTGATGACGAGTGTTGGGCAGCAAAGCCACAAATGACAACAAAGTGACAAACATGCTGCACATTCATATATATATATGATTACTATCAAAGCAGATTCCCCTACAGAGGTAGTAGTTTATCAGTCAGTTTATCAGTCATTCCTACAGAAGCAGTGAAACCATCCAAAATATGACATATTGATTTGTTCTGGATAAGCGTACACACACACAGCACTTGGCTTCCTGGGGTATTTACGCAACAACGTGACAGCTCGTCAGATAATTATTTATATAAAGAAGAGGAAAATAATAATTATATGCATGCCATACAGGAAGCACATAGAGTGATATGCTGGTCAGTAAAAGAACAAACAGAAGGTATATAAGCTTAAATCTATCATACATATCAACACAAGGAAGAATGCACATAGGAACATGGATATTTTCCAGCTCATATAGCTGGTGTGTGAGTAAATATAAAATAATATACAGGTATCTCCCTACAGGGCCTCTTTGATTTCAGAGAACCTTAACTATAACCACATTGAGCCTTGGAAAAATCCTTATACAAAGCTATGGACACACTTATGTAGGGCAATACATGCATGACTACAGAAAGCCTCTCTTGCACTCTTTAGTCTCGCATACATGATCATACAAAGCATCACATACATGACCGTAGGACCCCACACTTACATCATCCTACAGAGCACCACTTGCATCATTTAGTCTTACGCACATCATCATATAAAGAATTGAACACGGGGTACAAGGATCATATAAATAATTGCATGGAGGATACAAAGCCTCACACCACCATACAGAGCACTGTGTACATTATTACATACATTCATCATACCTCTCCCCTGCACACTAAGCTTCACATACATCATCATACAGAGAATCACTTACATCATCAAACAGAGTCCCGCATACTCCCATAGGGCTCTGCATAAATGACTTCATTCTAATACAGACATCAGCAAACAAAATCTCACTGACATCACCTCACTGAGCTTTGCAAACATCGTCATTTGGAGCTGATTTACTTCATCACTATTCAGAGCATCACATACATCATCATCATCATCATAAAGAGCCCCCTCTTACATCATCACCCATAATATGCCCACATCTATGGTGCCCCACTTCCCTCATCGTTACACAGGGAACCACATATATAATCACCATACAAAATGACACTTCCATTATTATACAAAGCCTTTTATCATTATAGTGAACTTTGCATACACCACACAAACCCCATTGACATCACTCAGGGATTTATTGATCAACCCCCATTTATTTTTTTAATGGTATCAACACATAAAAATGCCATTAAAGTGAACCCCATGTTTGTTCTTTATCAGGCACTTTCAGAATCGGAAGGCTAAGAACCGAATTCTAACACTCAGGAATGAATATAGTACTCAAGTCATTGACACATGTATCAGCCCTCTCCTGACAGTCCAGAAAGGGTTAATAACTGAATAATATCCAAGGAGGTTCACAAAAGTAGGACACGCAACTACAAAACACAGCAAAGCCACACAATATCCACACAACATACATAAGGCGGCACATTATCACAAGTGATTACAAAGAAATTATCAATCACGTGATTTCACACACAGAAGCACAAAGCATGTCTCACAAGCATATCACCCTGGTGATAACACGTAGGGATCACAGATATTACACGCAAGGATCACAGATATGTATCAAAAGCCTTTAATCACTTACCGCACCACACACAACAATCAGAGTTCCAAATACAATCACACACACAAAATACAGCACTAACACACAGCCGTGCCGAGTTTCCACACAAGATCTAGGACATGTATGATCAGACAGATTCTCACATGTAAGTTATTATTCTCGCACACAGAGTATTCTACACAATGTCACACATGCAGTGTCTCACAAAATGATACACATACAGATTATCTCACAGAATGTCTCACACACACAAGAGAGTATCTCACATGTCAGAAACACAGAGCATCATACACAATGTCACACACAGAGTATCTCACAGAATGTCACACACACTATGTCTCACAGAATGTCACACACAGAGTCAGAGTATCTCACAGAATGTCACACACACTATGTCTCACAGAATGTCACACACAGAGTCAGAGTATCTCACAGAATGTCAGAAATACAGAGTATCTTACACACACAGAGTAACCCACAGAATCAGACATACACAGAAAATGTCTCTCACACACGCAGGGCATCACACGTATAAATTGGCAGAGTCGCAAATCATCTCACAGAGTACCGTTCTCTCTCTCACACACAGTATCACACCACGTGCCACCAACACACAGTTTATCACAAACATATAAATGGCCAGTGTCACAAATTATCATTCAATGTCTCTCTCACAAAAACATACACACACACACAAAGGGTGCTGCTGAGACACAGACTCACACACTGTCACAAGTATAAATGGTCACAGTGTCAGAGTATCCTCTCTCACACACACACACACACAAGTATCACACAATCACTCACAGATACAGAGTAACCTTCTCTCTTACACACAGAGTATCACACAGATACAGGGTAAGCTTGCCATACACACACACAGAGTATCACATAGATACAGGGTAAGCTTGCCTGACACACACACAGAGTATCACACAGATACAGGGTAAGCTTGCCATACACACACACAGAGTATCACACAGATACAGGGTAAGCTTGCCATACACACACAGAGTATCACACAGATACAGGGTAAGCTTGCCATACACACACAGAGTATCACACAGATACAGGGTAAGCTTGCCATACACACACAGAGTATCACACAGATACAGGGTAAGCTTGCCTGACACACACAGAGTATCACACAGATACAGGGTAAGCTTGCCTGACACACACAGAGTATCACACAGATACAGGGTAAGCTTGCCTGACACACACAGAGTATCACACAGATACAGGGTAAGCTTGCCATACACACACAGAGTATCACACAGATACAGGGTAAGCTTGCCATACACACACAGAGTATCACACAGATACAGGGTAAGCTTGCCTGACACACACAGAGTATCACACAGATACAGGGTAAGCTTGCCATACACACACACAGAGTATCACACAGATACAGGGTAAGCTTGCCATACACACACAGAGTATCACACAGATACAGGGTAAGCTTGCCATACACACACAGAGTATCACACAGATACAGGGTAAGCTTGCCTGACACACACACAGTATCACACAGATACACACAGATACAGGGTAAGCTTGCCTGACACACACACAGTTACACACAGATACAGGGTAAGCTTGCCTGACACACACACAGTATCACACAGATACACACAGATACAGGGTAAGCTTGCCTGACACACACACAGTATCACACAGATACAGGGTAAGCTTGCCTGACACACACACAGTATCACACAGTTACACACACAGATACAGGGTAAGCTTGCCTGACACAAACACAGTATCACACAGATACAGGGTAAGCTTGCCTGACACACACACACAGTTACACACAGTTACACACAGATACAGGGTAAGCTTGCCTGACACACACACACAGTTACACACAGTTACACACAGATACAGGGTAAGCTTGCCTGACACACACACACAGTATCACACAGTTACACACAGTTACACACAGATACAGGGTAAGCTTGCCTGACACACACACACAGTATCACACAGTTACACACAGATACAGGGTAAGCTTGCCTGACACACACACACAGTTACACACAGTTACAGGGTAAGCTTGCCTGACACACACACACAGTATCACACAGTTACACACAGATACAGGGTAAGCTTGCCTGACACACACAGAGTATCACACAGTTACAGGGTAAGCTTGCCTGACACACACACACACAGTATCACACAGTTACACACAGATACAGGGTAAGCTTGCCTGACACACACACACACAGTATCACACAGTTACACACAGATACAGGGTAAGCTTGCCTGACACACACAGAGTATCACACAGATACAGGGTAAGCTTGCCATACACACACACAGAGTATCACACAGATACAGGGTAAGCTTGCCATACACACACAGAGTATCACACAGATACAGGGTAAGCTTGCCATACACACACAGAGTATCACACAGATACAGGGTAAGCTTGCCTGACACACACACAGTATCACACAGATACACACAGATACAGGGTAAGCTTGCCTGACACACACACAGTTACACACAGATACAGGGTAAGCTTGCCTGACACACACACAGTATCACACAGATACAGGGTAAGCTTGCCTGACACACACACAGTATCACACAGATACAGGGTAAGCTTGCCTGACACACACACAGTATCACACAGTTACACACACAGATACAGGGTAAGCTTGCCTGACACAAACACAGTATCACACAGATACAGGGTAAGCTTACCTGACACACACAGAGTATCACACAGATACAGGGTAAGCTTGCCATACACACACACAGAGTATCACACAGATACAGGGTAAGCTTGCCATACACACACAGAGTATCACACAGATACAGGGTAAGCTTGCCATACACACACAGAGTATCACACAGATACAGGGTAAGCTTGCCTGACACACACACAGTATCACACAGATACACACAGATACAGGGTAAGCTTGCCTGACACACACACAGTTACACACAGATACAGGGTAAGCTTGCCTGACACACACACAGTATCACACAGATACACACAGATACAGGGTAAGCTTGCCTGACACACACACAGTATCACACAGACACAGGGTAAGCTTGCCTGACACACACACAGTATCACACAGTTACAAACACAGATACAGGGTAAGCTTGCCTGACACAAACACAGTATCACACAGATACAGGGTAAGCTTGCCTGACACACACACACAGTTACACACAGTTACACACAGATACAGGGTAAGCTTGCCTGACACACACACACAGTTACACACAGTTACACACAGATACAGGGTAAGCTTGCCTGACACACACACACAGTATCACACAGTTACACACAGTTACACACAGATACAGGGTAAGCTTGCCTGACACACACACACAGTATCACACAGTTACACACAGTTACACACAGTTACACACAGATACAGGGTAAGCTTGCCTGACACACACAGAGTATCACACAGATACAGGGTAAGCTTGCCTGACACACACACACAGTTACACACAGTTACAGGGTAAGCTTGCCTGACACACACACACAGTATCACACAGTTACACACAGATACAGGGTAAGCTTGCCTGACACACACAGAGTATCACACAGTTACAGGGTAAGCTTGCCTGACACACACACACAGTATCACACAGTTACACACAGTTACACATAGATACAGGGTAAGCTTGCCTGACACACACAGAGTATCACACAGTTACAGGGTAAGCTTGCCTGACACACACACACAGTATCACACAGTTACACACAGTTACACACAGATACAGGGTAAGCTTGCCTGACACACACACACACACAGTATCACACAGTTACACACAGATACAGGGTAAGCTTGCCTGACACACACAGAGTATCACACAGATACAGGGTAAGCTTGCCTGACACACACACAGAGTATCACACAGATACAGGGTAAGCTTGCCTGACACACACACAGAGTATCACACAGATACAGGGTAAGCTTGCCTGACACACACACACAGATACACAAACAGAGTATCTCTCAGTGCCCCCACAAAGTGTCTGAGTGCCACAAACCCACAGTCGGCATGGGTGCCCCCCACACACAGACAGATATATAAGAGACAGACAGATATAAGAGAGACAGACAGAGAGACAGCCCATGGTGCTGCTGCTGATGGTGCTGCTGATCACATACATGTCAGGCTGCAATAGTGCGAGTAGTTCCCCGCAGTGAGTGAGCCAGTCCGTGAGTCCCGCTGTTACACTGGCCTCTCCTGTGCCCTGGGGGCTGCCCGCCTCGTCTCACTCTGTGCCCAGCTCTCCCTCAGCTCTGCCGCCCGCTGCCTGGCTCATCCCCACGGACTCTCCCAGCCGCACAGCCGGGCTCACACCTCTCTCTATGGCGCCCTCACTCTCTCCTCTTCCGACACCAGTAGCAGCAGCAGCAGCGGCAGCACGCCTAGCCGGGGACGCGCACCGCGGGCACACTCACTCCCTGACCCTAGCCGGGGACGCGCACCGCGGGCACACTCACTCCCTGACCCTAGCCGGGGACGCGCACCGCGGGCACACACACTCCTTAACCCTAGCCGGGCGCGCACACGATAACGCGGCTTCGGAACAAGGAAGCGGCTCGGT
This sequence comes from Xenopus tropicalis, assembly GCF_000004195.4. Taxonomy (NCBI): domain Eukaryota; kingdom Metazoa; phylum Chordata; class Amphibia; order Anura; family Pipidae; genus Xenopus; species Xenopus tropicalis. The sequence goes on from NC_030682.2 coordinate 142,193,419, forward strand.
TTGTGAGCGCTGGCACCCTCTGTGGTACAGTGGCTCTGTGTGGAGTCATTTCTTTTAACCCCTTCGCCGCCGTCTACAGTGGGCCCGTCCTGCACCACCTCAATTCTTCCCCCCCCCCCCCGCTTCCAAATCATTTGGATTCTTCCTCCCCCTCCGAAATCATTTGGGTTTTCCCTGCACCGTTCTACTTCTTTCCCCCCTCAATCTGAAGTGGGAGCTCTTTTGTTCCCACGTACACACAAGCCCCTCCACTATTTCGCTTCTTTTGTTTCACCCAAGTCTAAAGTGGAAATTTCTGGCTGCGGTAAAACATTTGGGTAGTGGAGCTTGCACTCATTGGGCTGAAAGAGTCCACCATGCAATATGTGGGTTTCTATGAGGTACAGAAGGCGGGAAAGTTTTGGGCAACAGCAGGGCTAATAGTGTCAGGTGACCTAATACTTTTATATGGAGAGGGGGGAGAGGCCTGGCCTACAGGCATTACAGCTCAGGCAGTGAAAGTTTTATAAATACAGAATGATAAGGCTTGTGTGTGAAGCTGAGTGATCTTAAGCACCCCAAGAAATAAGCATTCTACAACTAGGGGAATATTTGTCATGCTGGGTAAAAAGTGAAGTGAAGCATTACCTGAGAGGGGCAACCAATCAGCAATTAGATTTCAAAAGCAAAGCATCTGATTGGCTGTATGAGCAATATCACTGGTAATGTTTTATTCCACTTTTTACACAGCATGATAAATATACCCTAGGGCAGGGATCTCCAACCTTATAGGCTGATGCCACACATGGCGTTTTTACGCTGCGTATTTTCTCAGCCTAAAAACGCCGCACAAGCCACACAGCCCCTGACTTTGGAATTTTTCAGCCTAGAACTGGTGACGTAGCAAATCCCGTTTCCCATGGTGCTAATAGTGCGAAATAGTAAAAAACGCCGCACATTTCCGCTAGGTCTGGCAGCTGCCTTTGTGTATACATAGGAATAGGTTGCTGTGCAAATAACGGCATATTTTGGCAAACGCATGAAAAGTCTGTGGTAATGCGCTTTCTAGCGTATTTACGCATAGTGTGTTTTCCATTGAGACTGTTTAAGTTATTTCAATGGATGATGATATCGTGCGTTTTTCAGCCGACGAGAGAATTAGAAAATACGCGGCGTAAAAACGCCATGTCTGGTATTAGCCTTATACCCATGAGCGGCATTCAAATGGAAAAAAGTATTGGGCAGCAACACAAGCATGAAAAAAGTTGCTGGAGGTACCAATAAGAGCTATAATTGGCTATTTGATAGCCTCTATGTTGACTGGCAGCATATAGAAGGCTCTGTTTGGCAGTTACACTGGGTTTTAATGCAATCAAAGCTTGCCTCCTAACCAGAAATTCAAAAATAAACACCTGCTTTGAGGCCACTGGGAGCAACATCCAAATAGTTGGGGAGCAACATGTTACTCATGAGCCACTGGTTGGGGATCACTGCCCTAGGGCATAGGTCATTTTTGGCAGGCACTTAAGGCAGGGTTCTGTAAGGATTGATGGATGTAAGTAGTGCAAGCCATATCCGCTGCTAAGTAAGCAATACAAGCCAGGTAGATTGGTCCTTGCCAGCTGGACTCACTGAAATTGTGTCAGTCCCAACAGATGCCATAGTTATACAGGTATATATTCTTTATATATTCTTTATCCAGAATATATGGGTCCTGTGGTTCTCTGGATAAGGGATCTTTCTGAATCACCATACCTTGATTCTGCTAAAAAATCATGTAAATCTTGAGTAAACACAGTAGGATTGTTTTGCCACAAATATAGATTCATGCAGCTTAGTAGGGGTCATGTCCAAGCTGCTGTATTATTATTGCAAAGACAGAAAGGAAATCATTTAAAAAAATTAGAATAACTTCCATATAATGGGAAATATGGGAGATTGCCTTCATGTAATTTGGAGCTTTCTTGATAGCAGGTGACTTGTCAAGTCCATTGAAGTCTAGAACTAGAAAGACATAATATGTGCTAGCCGCTAGCAGGCTGTACTGGCCACACTCAGCACCAAGTGATCCGGAAGCTTTTTGATGCATAACTCTGATTAAGACAGAAGATAAGATTTTTTTTTTCCGGGCACTTATGTAATGGGGGCCTTTTGGGACCTCATTGCTACTAAAAGGTTAGAGATCAATTAACTAGTCAATAAACAGCTTGGCAGTTAAGGGAGCCTTCATTGACTGAAAGGCACATTTGGAATATCACAGGACTGTTTCCAAACTGTGAGTGCCACCAGTTGACCCAAAGGCACCAGCTTCGTCTTCTTAAGTACATGTAAAAGCACCATCTCATAAGGGGAATTTCACTATTCCTACATCAATGCATGGGTCTCATGGGGTTGCTTTTTATGTTAACAAGTGAAAGGGCTTATTAACAAGGGGGTGTGCAAAAATGGTGGAAAGTGCTTGTTTGTTTCCCACAATCCACCCTGCTCTTTCTTCTTTGTGCAATCACTGAGGTGTCACGTGGACATCTCTATGGGTACCCATTACCTGCACTGCATTCACAAGGCATTATTAAGGGGCATCTTTGAGTACAAGGTTGTAAGGGGAATGAATGCCATAACCATATTACAGTTACGGACTGGGGTTCCAAATAGGCCCTGTAGTGATGTACGGGTTGGCCTGCAACCCACGGAACCTGCAGTTTTACTCTTGGGTTAGGGTTGACATTTGGGCAACCATTGCGTCATTTTCCCACCTGTAATTTTATCACATATTTATCTTTATTGTACTCTTCCTTCTTTGGTAGATTTTTATCATCATCTCTCCTTTTCTGTTTGTGTCTCCTTCTGCTTTTTCTTCACTCTCCTCTCCCATCTCATCTTTTTTTTCTTCTGTCAGTTTCGCAGTTGCCCCCTTTTGCTTTCATTTACACAATCTTCAATTGAATCAATAGTGTGCATGAAGCAGTACCCCAGGACTCCCTGGCCCCACTTTTACTATTAGTAAAAGTAAGTGTTCCTTAGGATCCCACATTTAGTCATAACTGAGTTTTGTTTTACAAAGTAAGGGAATACAAAAAACAACAAACATAATCTTTGCCACAATAATAGCTGGCTCTGAGTGTTCAAGTGCCATCTACATTTGTTAAATTGATACTTTAATAGCCCTACAAATAATGGGACACTTCCTCCATTTCTCAGATATCAATGGAAGGTTAATCAGTTACTTGTGTGTGCGAGAACATAAATGATTACTAACTTGAGAAGCCTACTTTACAGAATGTCAGATATTATTATCATTCACAAGCTGGCTAAAAGCAGAACAGAAAATGATTACGATTTTATGTTTTAACTTTGCCTTTAAAAGACTGCTATTGCCTTATCATTTTATTACCTTATTATCTAAAAACACAGCTGATTTTTACACTGGTTATATTCATTTCTGTCCCATTAAAGATTGAGGTTTTCATTTACGTCTATTTATTTGTAAAAGTTTATTGGCTTCAGCTATCACTCATCTGATGGCTGGCAGCAAGGGGCGACTAGTAAAAGAATCCCACCAAAGAAGCATTTCATAACCCCATACAAAAAAATCAGATGCATAAATCCACATGCTGAAAGGTTAGTTGGTAATTAAAGGAATACTGTCATGGGAAAACATGTTTTTTTCAAAACCCATTAGTTAATAGAGCTTCTCCAGCAGAATCCTGTATTGTAATCTGTTTTTCCCATGGGGCTAGCCATATTCTTCATTTCCCAGGGTGCCACAGCCATGTGACCTGTGCTCTGATAAACTTCAGTCTCACTTTACTGCTGCGCTGCAAGTTGGAGTGATATCCCGCCCCCCCCCCTCACCCCCAGCAGCCAATCGGCAGAACAATGGGAAGGGAGCAAGATAGCAGCTCCGAGTAGGTATCAGAATAGCACTCAATAGTAAGAAATCCAAGTCTGGCTTGGGACTCCTCCAGTTACATGGGAGTAGAAGAAACAATAGGTTAGCTGAAAGCAGTTCTAATGTGTAGCGCTGGCTGAAAGCTCAGACTCAGGCACAAGGCACTGAGATGGCGGCTACACACCAAGATTACAGCTACAAATACATTTGTTGGTTCAAGAATAAAATGTTAAATGAGTGAATTATTTGCTATGTAACAGTGTCATTTACAAATAAAAAGTATATCATAACAATCATGACAGTAAAGATGAACACTGACTGGCTTCTCAGAAAGCAGTGCAGTCAGCAGCATGCATATAAACTAACTGCTAATTAACTATGTGTGATATAAATTGTATATTTGTTCAGAGACTACATTATATATCATTTTTAAACACAAATAAACCTTTTTAACTTTGATAACAGTAAATGCACAGCATGCTTGTCATGTTAGAGATACTTCTATGTCAGTTTGCCTTTAAATCCTACATAACTATAAATGGTACCAGCTCACGCTCCACTTGTGCCAGACTTAAAGGAAAGTCATTGACGTATTGCTGAATCCAAAGAAGACGCGTCTATTGTGGAACCCACAGAGAAATCTGGGACACGGTAATTACCGAGCCCTCGGAGAAATCAGTCATACCTATTATCAAAGCCACAGACGACTCAGACAGGCAGCTGTTCCCCCGTCCTCAGTAACGCAGCAAATACAGTTGGTTACACTCTAAGAATTGCTACAAAACTAGACTATTATTAACTGGGAAATACAAACAAACTATATGGAATTCCACTTTTTAAATCTGAGCTCAATAAATAGGGTTTGTGTTGAATTTTTTTAATTAGCCAATATCCATGCTTTTTCTTATTTCTTACGTTATAGGACAAACTGAGAAAACTTTCACTTCCAGCAACTACCAGTCTCACTTCATCTTACTTCCCGGTTTTCCCACGTCACTATAGGGTTTGTTTAAACAGAGCTCATTATCTCTGAACACTACAAAGATTTCTAAGATCCTGCACAGAGAGATGCAGGAAACTGGTGTCAGTATAGGTATTCCCACAGCCACAGTCCCTTCCCAGAGGCTATTATCCCCCCACTGCTACTATAGGCACCATCTCTCCCTACTATACCTGCTATCCCACAGCCCCAGTCCCTTCCCAGAGGCTATTATCCCCCCACTGCTACTATAGGCACCATCTCTCCCTACTATACCTGCTATCCCACAGCCCCAGTCCCTTCCCAGAGGCTATTATCCCCCCACTGCTACTATAGGCACCATATCTCCCTACTATACCTGCTATCCCACAGCCCCAGTCCCTTCCCAGAGGCTATTATCCCCCCACTGCTACTATAGACACCATCTCTCCCTACTATACCTGCTATCCCACAGCCACAGTCCCTTCCCAGAGGCTATTATCCCCCCACTGCTACTATAGGCACCATCTCTCCCTACTATACCTGCTATTCCACAGCCACAGTCCCTTCCCAGAGGCTATTATCCCCCTCTGCTACTATAGGCACCATCTCTCCCTACTATACCTGCTATCCCACAGCCCCAGTCCCTTCCCAGAGGCTATTATCCCCCTACTGCTACTATAGGCACCATCTCTCCCTACTATACCTGCTATCCCACAGCCACAGTCCATTCCCAGAGGCTATTATCCCACTGCTACTATAGGCACCATCTCTCCCTACTATACCTGCTATCCCACAGCCCCAGTCCCTTCCCAGAGGCTATTATCCCCCTACTGCTACTATAGGCACCATCTCTCCCTACTATACCTGCTATCCCACAGCCACAGTCCATTCCCAGAGGCTATTATCCCCCTACTGCTACTATAGGCACCATCTCTCCCTACTATACCTGCTATCCCACAGCCACAGTCCATTCCCAGAGGCTATTATCCCCCCACTGCTACTATAGGCACCATCTCTCCCTACTATACCTGCTATCCCACAGCCCCAGTCCCTTCCCAGAGGCTATTATCCCCCCACTGCTACTATAGGCACCATCTCTCCCTACTATACCTGCTATCCCACAGCCCCAGTCCCTTCCCAGAGGCTATTATCCCCCCACTGCTACTATAGGCACCATCTCTCCCTACTATACCTGCTATCCCATAGCCCCAGTCCTTTCCCAGAGGCTATTATCCCCCCACTGCTACTATAGGCACCATCTCTCCCTACTATACCTGCTATCCCACAGCCACAGTCCATTCGCAGAGGCTATTATCCCCCCACTGCTACTATAGGCACCATCTCTCCCTACTATACCTGCTATCCCACAGCCCCAGTCCCTTCCCAGAGGCTATTATCCCCCCACTGCTACTATAGGCACCATCTCTCCCTACTATACCTGCTATCCCACAGCCCCAGTCCCTTCCCAGAGGCTATTATCCCACTGCTACTATAGGCACCATCTCTCCCTACTATACCTGCTATCCCACAGCCCCAGTCCCTTCCCAGAGGCTATTATCCCCCCACTGCTACTATAGGCACCATCTCTCCCTACTATACCTGCTATCCCACAGCCCCAGTCCCTTCCCAGAGGCTATTATCCCACTGCTACTATAGGCACCATCTCTCCCTACTATACCTGCTATCCCACAGCCCCAGTCCCTTCCCAGAGGCTATTATCCCCCCACTGCTACTATAGGCACCATCTCTCCCTACTATACCTGCTATCCCACAGCCCCAGTCCCTTCCCAGAGGCTATTATCCCCCCACTGCTACTATAGGCACCATCTCTCCCTACTATACCTGCTATCCCACAGCCCCAGTCCCTTCCCAGAGGCTATTATCCCCCCACTGCTACTATAGGCACCATCTCTCCCTACTATACCTGCTATCCCACAGCCCCAGTCCCATTCCCAGAGGCTATTATCCCCCCCACTGCTACTATAGGCACCATCTTTTCCTACTATACCTACTATTATCCCCAATTTTACTATGGAAGCTGCTGTTTTGCTTATACAGGGAATAAGTAGATTTATGATACACATTGATCTTTCTAATATTGTTCCATCCTATAAATGTTGCTCTATGGAACCCCTTTAATAAAACTGTTCCTGGTTCTGGTACCGCTAACATGAGTCGTGATGGTACAAGGGTTATTGTGGCATATAGAAGGAAGAGCAACTGACTATCTGACTTTAGGAATGCCATTAAAGCTTGAGAAAGGGCTTGGTGCTTGGCACATAATATCCTGTTACAGGCCAGGGGAACTTGCATTGGAGTGTGCCCATGCAGAACATCTCTCTTAGAAAGTGAACCCTCAGTGTAAGGTTGGCTGCCCGGCGATGCCAGAGATAAATTCACTCGCTACTGGATCAGCAGATGTTGCTGCTCCGTGTGTCACAAGGCAACAAATGTGCTGAGCCCATCGGATTTCTTTTCCCAGCCAGGAAGCGATATTATGAGGACTCAATGGAAATTCTAATGGATGTTGTTGTTCGTTTGTTTTTCTCATTTTCTAGCATTTCTGTGAGAGTAAGGCAAAACTGCAAGCGACGCTAGTGAAAAACAAGCAGCTCTTGACTCAGAGATGTTACATTCTTTCCATCCCACAGATATTTTTCCTTCTGTTTTTCATTCTCTAGGGCTGGCATCCACAGCTGTTATGGAACCACAACTCCCAGCATGCTTTGCCAATCACACTCAATATAGGGAGATACATTTTAACATAAGACAAGCTGTTATGAGTTATGAACTTAATCGGTTGCTAATCCTATTGCCATTGGCAATGAATTGTATATAATAAAATCTTTGCCTAAAGTTCTAATGATCTGATTATGGGTTAGTCTAGCTCTGTGAATGTTCTAATTCTCTGACTACACGTTGTTCTAGATCTGTGAATGTTCTAATGATCTGATTATGGGTTAGTCTAGCTCTGTGAATGTTCTAATTCTCTGACTACACGTTGGTCTAGCTCCGTGAATGTTCTTATGCTCTGACTACAAGTTAGTCTAGCTCTGTAAATGTTGTAGAGCTCTGACTACAGGTTGGTCTAGCTCATTGAATGTTCTAATGCTCTGACTACAGGTTGGTCTAGCTTTGTGAATGTTCTAATGTTCTGACTACAGGTTGGTCTAGCTCTGTGAATGTTCTAGATCTCTACTGGAATGTTCTAATGCTCTGATTACAGGTTGTTCTATATCCGTGAATGTTCTAGAGCTCTGACTACAGGTTGGTCTAGCTCTGTAAATGTTCTAATGCTCTGATTACAGGTTGTTCTATATCCGTGAATGTTCTAGAGCTCTGATTACTAGTGATGGGCAAAATATTTCGGCAGGCATGGATTCGCGGCGAATTTCCGCGTTTCGCCATTGGTGGATTGTTTCGCGAAACGGATGAAAAAATTCGGCGCACGTCCAAAAATTGTCGCGGGCGTCAAAAAAGAATAGTCGCAGGCGTCAAAAGAATAGCCGCGCGACAAAATAATAGCCGCGGGCGACAAAAGAATAGCCGTGCGACAAAACAATAGCCGCGGGCGACGAAACAATAGCCGCGCGACAAAATAATAGCCGCGGGCGACAAAATAATAGCCGCGGGCGACAAATGTTTTTTGTCGCACGACATTTTCGGCGTTTCGCAAATTTTTCGCCGTTTCGCACATTTTTCGCCGTTTCGCGGATCTTTTGAAAGATTCGCGAATTTTTCGGCAAGGGAAATGGAACAGATTCGCTCATCACTACTGATTACAAATTAGTCTAGATGGGGAGCTACTGGGGCATCTTTAGAGGCACAGATCCTCCTTGCTAATGGGCTGTGGCTGCCTTGGGCTAGTACAAAGGTCCAAAACATAATGTACAACATTCCTAGCCTTCTTCTTTAGTTCAGCTTTAGTTCTCCTTTAAATAAAGAAAAAATCCTGTGCTTTACATGTGCTTGCCTCTTGGCAACCATATCCATAACCATATCCATCTCATCATTTATAGTTTAAACCACTCATTCCCTTTAGTAATTTGATTGCTTGTTGAATGTTTTCAAGTATCTCGACTTCACTATGTCCTAGGAAAAGATCACTCCTTGCTCAGATTCTACTATTGGGGAAGAATAAAGGAAAATGGCTAAGTACCAAAGTGATCTACTAGATGTTAATATTAGTATACAGGTTGTAACCTACTCTGTCTTTGCGACCAGTACTAAAATAGCAACCTGACAGGAAGTGAAGTGTGGCGAAAAAACGGTCTGTGCTCATAAGGTGGGAAACATGGTGGTCTGTAGCGAGGGACCGGTCTGTGGCGAGGCAGTGGTCTGTGCTTGACCTCTTGAAAGAAAGTAGCCATTGCTAATTTGCTATGGGATAGGTTTGTCGAAAGTAAGTGGTCTGTAATAATGGACAGGTTTGTGGAAAGTCCATTGTCTATTATTGAGCATACTTAAGAAGCATTTCTGTGTGCTTGTATATATATATATATATATATATAAAGGAGCAATAGAGGCCAGCACTCACGGGACTTTGTGAAATAATAACAAAAATAAATGATATACAAAAAAAGTATCACTGCATGGTTTTTATTTATCCAACGTTTCCTTTATTTGTATATTTTTGTATAAGCACCCGGGCAGCTGTAACTTTGTATGTGGTGTGCTTCCTACATTGGAACTCTCTCTCTATATATATATATGGTCATTTCCCTATGTAACCAAACTGTAAATTATATCCTATAAATGGTGCTTAGTGATGTCATCAGTTATTATCGGAGCTTAGTGATGTAATTTCTGCCACGAAACTTGTATATTATAATAAATAAAGTACCCCCTGTTGTACATATAAGGAAATTAGAAGTCACCTGTATAAAAGCATGGTCATGGAACTTCTCTGTGACTTATAATATCCCTATATTTTACAATAGGTGGTACATTAGGTGGTATTCACTATATATACTGCATATGTGCAGTGTGTAGGTTGCGCGTAAATGTGACACTTATAGGTGCCAAAGTTCTCCTGTGGAGCCCAGCTCTATTCCAAGCCTTTCAGCTTTCCCATGCCTGGAATAGTAATTACTGTCTGTGGGAAGACTGCAGAATTTGATTTTCAGATGTTGATATAAGACATTATTATTCCCTGCTAAAATACATATATATTTCATCCCAACGTAGAGTTTGGTGGGCGAAAATATTTTCAATTTAGCCACGTGGAGATCAGCTGTTATTATGTTAAGGACAGTCTTTGTTAAGAAAACAGACTGAAAAACAAACTGAAAATTTGCCTCACCTTTAAATTAACTACAAAGGCCACTCAGTAGCAAATGTAAATCAGTGTGCATACACGCCAGTCATTGGCTGGACTAATATCATTGTATTTTACAGTATAACATATATTATTTCTTGTAATACACAACTTTGTATAAGCATGAAGCATGTGATACATGTGACCTCACAAATCACTATTAAAAAGTAATGGTATTACTAACCACTATTTATAAAGTAATACTGTACAGCTTATTCATGGTTCTTGTGCATTATAAGGGTTAATTTACCCCCTGCTGTAAATGATAAGGATATTAGAAGTCACAGAGGGGTTCTGTGACCATATAAAGGCACAAGGCTGCAGGCTGAGTTATACAGGGAACTCTGAGTATCACTCATGTATTATAAGGGATAATGTACCCCCTACTGTAAATGATAAGGATATTAGCAGTCACTGAGGGGTTCTGTGCCCATATAAAGGCACAAGGCTGCAGGCTGAGTTATACAGGGAACTCTGAGTATCACTCATGTATTATAAGGGATAATGTACCCCCTACTGTAAATGATAAGGATATTAGCAGTCACTGAGGGGTTCAGTGACCATATAAAGGCACAAGGCTGCAGGCAAGTTATACAGGGAACTCTGAGTATCACTCATGTATTATAAGGGATAATGGACCCCCTACTGTAAATGATAAGGATATTAGAAGTCACTGAGGGGTTACTGTGACCATATAAAGGCACAAGGCTGCAGGCTGAGTTATAGAGGGAACTCTGAGTATCACTCATGTATTATAAGGGATAATGTACCCCCTACTGTAAATGATAAGGATAATAGATGTCAAGAAGTCACTGAGAATTTATAAGGATTCATGTTACAGGTTATTTATGAGTTTTGAGTAAAATTCACTGTTTAAGAGAGCTCTTATATAAATGAAAGTTTCAAAAATGGGAAAAAAAATCCTCATTCATTGATAAGCTGCATCTACACAATGTATTATAATACAAAAAAAACATGAACAGGAACTCCAACCAAAAATAGGATTTTTTCCACAAAAGAAAATATAATTCTAAGTAACTTTCCAGTACACACTGATTAAGCATTAGAAATAGTTTTAGTTATTTTTAAATGTAACTGCTACTAAAAGCAGTGTCTGTCTCTCTAGGTGGTTAGCGTAGGGGGTTTTTCACAGTGAGGGCAGTGAGGTTGGGGAATGCCCTTCCTAGTGATGGCAGATTCTGTTAATGCCTATAAGAGGGGCCTGGATGAGTTTTGAACAAACAGAATATCCAAGGCTATTGTGATACTAATATCTACAGTTAGTATTAGTGGTTGTATATATAGTTTATGCATGTGAGGTCTGTATGTGAGTGGATAGATAGGTCAGTGTGGGTCTGTATGTGAGTGGATAGATAGGTCAGTATGGGTCTGTATGTGAGTGGATAGATAGGTCAGTGTGGGTCTGTATGTGAGTGGATAGATAGGTCAGTGTGGGTCTGTATGTGAGTGGATAGATAGGTCAGTGTGGGTCTGTATGTGAGTGTATAGATATGTCAGTATGGGTCTGTATGTGAGTGGATAGATAGGTCAGTGTGGGTCTGTATGTGAGTGTATAGATAGGTCAGTATGGGTCTGTATGTGAGTGAATAGATAGGTCAGTATGGGTCTGTATGTGAGTGTATAAATAGGTCAGTGTGGGTCTGTATGTGAGTGGATAGATAGGTCAGTATGGGTCTGTATGTGAGTGGATAGATAGGTCAGTATGGGTCTGTATGTGAGTGGATAGATAGGTCAGTATGGGTCTGTATGTGAGTGGATAGATAGGTCAATATGGGTCTGTATGTGAGTGGATAGATAGGTCAGTATGGGTCTGTATGTGAGTGGATAGATAGGTCAGTATGGGTCTGTATGTGAGTGGATAGATAGGTCAGTGTGGGTCTGTATGTGAGTGGATAGATAGGTCAGTGTGGGTCTGTATGTGAGTGGATAGATAGGTCAGTGTGGGTCTGTATGTGAGTGGATAGATAGGTCAGTGTGGGTCTGTATGTGAGTGGATAGATAGGTCAGTGTGGGTCTGTATGTGAGTGGATAGATAGGTCAGTATGGGTCTGTATGTGAGTGGATAGATAGGTCAGTGTGGGTCTGTATGTGAGTGGATAGATAGGTCAGTGTGGGTCTGTATGTGAGTGGATAGATAGGTCAGTGTGGGTCTGTATGTGAGTGGATAGATAGGTCAGTATGGGTCTGTATGTGAGTGGATAGATAGGTCAGTGTGGGTCTGTATGTGAGTGGATAGATAGGTCAGTGTGGGTCTGTATGTGAGTGGATAGATAGGTCAGTGTGGGTCTGTATGTGAGTGGATAGATAGGTCAGTGTGGGTCTGTATGTGAGTGGATAGATAGGTCAGTATGGGTCTGTATGTGAGTGGATGGATAGGTCAGTATGGGTCTGTATGTGAGTGGATAGATAGGTCAGTGTGGGTCTGTATGTGAGTGGATAGATAGGTCAGTATGGGTCTGTATGTGAGTGTATAGATAGGTCAGTGTGGGTCTGTATGTGAGTGGATAGATAGGTCAGTGTGGGTCTGTATGTGAGTGGATAGATAGGTCAGTGTGGGTCTGTATGTGAGTGGATAGATAGGTCAGTATGGGTCTGTATGTGAGTGTATAGATAGGTCAGTGTGGGTCTGTATGTGAGTGGATAGATAGGTCAGTATGGGTCTGTATGTGAGTGGATAGATAGGTCAGTATGGGTCTGTATGTGAGTGGATAGGTCAGTATGGGTCTGTATGTGAGTGGATAGATAGGTCAGTGTGGGTCTGTATGTGAGTGGATAGGTCAGTATGGGTCTGTATGTGAGTGGATAGATAGGTCAGTATGGGTCTGTATGTGAGTGGATAGATAGGTCAGTGTGGGTCTGTATGTGAGTGGATAGGTCAGTATGGGTCTGTATGTGAGTGGATAGATAGGTCAGTATGGGTCTGTATGTGAGTGGATAGATAGGTCAGTGTGGGTCTGTATGTGAGTGGATAGATAGGTCAGTGTGGGTCTGTATGTGAGTGGATAGATAGGTCAGTATGGGTCTGTATGTGAGTGGATAGATAGGTCAGTATGGGTCTGTATGTGAGTGGATAGATAGGTCAGTGTGGGTCTGTATGTGAGTGGATAGATAGGTCAGTGTGGGTCTGTATGTGAGTGGATAGATAGGTCAGTGTGGGTCTGTATGTGAGTGGATAGATAGGTCAGTGTGGGTCTGTATGTGAGTGGATAGATAGGTCAGTATGGGTCTGTATGTGAGTGGATGGATAGGTCAGTATGGGTCTGTATGTGAGTGGATAGATAGGTCAGTGTGGGTCTGTATGTGAGTGGATAGATAGGTCAGTATGGGTCTGTATGTGAGTGTATAGATAGGTCAGTGTGGGTCTGTATGTGAGTGGATAGATAGGTCAGTGTGGGTCTGTATGTGAGTGGATAGATAGGTCAGTGTGGGTCTGTATGTGAGTGGATAGGTCAGTATGGGTCTGTATGTGAGTGGATAGATAGGTCAGTATGGGTCTGTATGTGAGTGTATAGATAGGTCAGTGTGGGTCTGTATGTGAGTGGATAGGTCAGTATGGGTCTGTATGTGAGTGGATAGATAGGTCAGTGTGGGTCTGTATGTGAGTGGATAGGTCAGTATGGGTCTGTATGTGAGTGGATAGATAGGTCAGTATGGGTCTGTATGTGAGTGGATAGATAGGTCAGTGTGGGTCTGTATGTGAGTGGATAGGTCAGTATGGGTCTGTATGTGAGTGGATAGATAGGTCAGTATGGGTCTGTATGTGAGTGGATAGATAGGTCAGTGTGGGTCTGTATGTGAGTGGATAGATAGGTCAGTATGGGTCTGTATGTGAGTGGATAGGTCAGTGTGGGTCTGTATGTGAGTGGATAGGTCAGTATGGGTCTGTATGTGAGTGGATAGGTCAGTGTGGGTCTGTATGTGAGTGGATAGGTCAGTATGGGTCTGTATGTGAGTGGATAGGTCAGTATGGGTCTGTATGTGATTGGATAGATAGGTCAGTGTGGGTCTGTATGTGAGTGGATAGATAGGTCAGTGTGGGTCTGTATGTGAGTGGATAGATAGGTCAGTGTGGGTCTGTATGTGAGTGGATAGATAGGTCAGTGTGGGTCTGTATGTGAGTGGATAGATAGGTCAGTGTGGGTCTGTATGTGAGTGGATAGATAGGTCAGTGTGGGTCTGTATGTGAGTGGATAGATAGGTCAGTATGGGTCTGTATGTGAGTGGATAGATAGGTCAGTATGGGTCTGTATGTGAGTGGATAGATAGGTCAGTGTGGGTCTGTATGTGAGTGGATAGATAGGTCAGTGTGGGTCTGTATGTGAGTGGATAGATAGGTCAGTATGTGTCTGTATGTGAGTGGATAGATAGGTCAGTATTCTTGTGTGTGTGTGTGTGTGTTGAGTTCACTTGGAAGGGTTGAACTTGATGGACCCTTGTCTTTTTTCCACCCTATGTAACTATGTTTACATTCTCTGCACTTCTGGTTCTGACTGCTAAAACAATGTAGCAGAAGCCAGCTGAATAACAAACCTGGAGGGTTTCAGAGAGGGAGTCAGAGAACACAAAGGAACAAACAAATACTGCTTTCAGTAGCAATTTACAAATAACTTTAAAGCCATAGAAATTGTGCAGTGAATGTTTATCAAATGGCATCTTCTTCCATTCTGCTAAGAATAATGTTTTTGGGGGTTTTTTTTGTTTTACAGAATATGACCCCGGCGATACCTGAGTTCCATTTACTGTACATAAGCAGCAGTAGCAGAGTTTTCAGGTCAGGGGAAGACGTGACTCCCACGCGAGGCCTCAAACACAAACTTCTGCTAATCTCTGGCTTTTCTGATTGCCGGTTACGTAGAGAAGGAAGCGCTTTATGATACAGAATGACTTTTGCAAATACAGCAGGTGATAATAGACATTCCTCCCAAGGGCATTGCAGGAAATGTGGGGCGCCCGCCTATAGCTGCTAAAGGAATGCTGGGAGCCACAGGGCAACGGTATATGTTGGAAATATGTGACAATTGTTAAACTTCTTTCTCTCTGCCCTCCTGTTAAATGTATAAACAGATCTGGCCACTGTATCCACCATTATATATACCATATATCTATACATTGCACCTATGCAAGCAAGCCCTGCTGATCCTTTGCAAACCACCCAGACTCTGTTCAGCAGTGGCGTAATGGTCCTTAAATCCTAGATTTTTATATGCCCAATCTGGGCAGGGAATAGGGGGATAGCTGCAGGTATATATGGGCAACCTCAGACACTGATTTGCTGCAAAGCTACAAATCCCAGCATCCCCAGCTGTTCTGCATTCAACGGGTGTCACTTGCCATAAAGGTACAACTTATTGGAAACACAGATCATTACTTCACTGTACAGAGAGATACCATAAAACTATGGCAGCATAGGGATTCCCCTGTACTTAGCACAATTCAGCAGGAACAGCCCCCTAAGTTTGCTCATAGCCTGTACAGAGAGATACCATATAACTATGGCAGCATAGGGATTCCCCTGTACTAAGCGCAATTCAGCAGGAACAGCCCCCTAAGTTTGCTCATAGCCTGTACAGAGAGATACCATAAAACTATGGCAGCATAGGGATTCCCCTGTACTAAGCACAATTCAGCAGGAACAGCCCCCTAAGTTTGCTAATAGCCTGTACAGAGAGATACCATAAAACTATGGCGGCACAGGGATTCCCCTGTACTAAGCACAATTCAGCAGGAACAGCCCCCTAAGTTTGCTCATAGCCTGTACAAAGAGATACCATAAAACTATGGCAGCATAGGGATTCCCCTGTACTAAGCACAATTCAGCAGGAACAGCCCCCTAAGTTTGCTCATAGCCTGTACAAAGAGATACCATAAAACTATGGCAGCATAGGGATTCCCCTGTACTAAGCACAATTCAGCAGGAACAGCCCCCTAAGTTTGCTCATAGCCTGTACAGAGAGATACCATAAAACTATGGCAGCATAGGGATTCCCCTGTACTAAGCACAATTCAGCAGGAACAGCCCCCTAAGTTTGCTAATAGCCTGTACAGAGAGATACCATAAAACTATGGCAGCATAGGGATTCCCCTGTACTAAGCACAATTCAGCAGGAACAGCCCCCTAAGTTTGCTCATAGCCTGTACAGAGAGATACCATAAAACTATGGCAGCATAGGGATTCCCCTGTACTAAGCACAATTCAGCAGGAACAGCCCCCTAAGTTTGCTCATAGCCTGTACAGAGAGATACCATAAAACTATGGCACATAGGGATTCCCCTGTACTAAGCACAATTCAGCAGGAACAGCCCCCTAAGTTTGCTCATAGCCTGTACAGAGAGATATCATAAAACTATGGCGGCATAGGGATTCCCCTGTACTAAGCACAGTTCTAAGACAAATTTGAAGTTGTGTGGCCCTTTCACTGATGTGTTTGGTCATGAATGTATTTTCCAGTAACAACATGAATTTATGGGATACAGTATATTATAGCACGGCAGTGCTTCGATTTCCATCTCATAAATAAACAGGTCAGGCTTGTTTGCAAAGTTACAAATCCTTTTTATTTATGGTTATATATGGCTGCATTTTATTTTATGAGAAGGGACAATAAATCCCAGTAATAACTGCTTTGCATAACACAAATCATTGGATCTTTATTGGGGCATTTATACTTCTATCCAGGCACTAGGGGTGGATTCAAACTCCCTGCAGCTGTTCTAACGTCCCCTTGCCAAAGCCACACTATCATATTATAGCCATATTAATAGCCACTCAGGCATTTTCTTCCATTATTCTGCCCTAGAATGATGAGAGCCAAGTGTTGTTTGGTTGTTCCCCCATAATACAGGGGTGTTAATAATAGCATCTGAAATTAAACTTGGCAACTTGAAGAATGATCATTTTAAAAAAATCATCTCATTTACATACAAATTATTTTTTAAGTGTTCTCTAATTACACCAAAGTGGGCGGAAGGCAAGCGAGGTAAGAATGAAATCCTCCCGCGCTTACTTAGCGCTTTGACTCTCACAGGTACATGAGTCACGTTATTATTGCCGAGCTATCCAATGAACATTGCCATTTAGTGCTGAAAGCCATCTCCCATTAGAGCAGGTTTGGGCAACTCCCTAATCCTACAAATGTTGCTGTACAGCAGTATTTATATACAGGTATGGGATCCATTATTTGGAAACCCGTTATCCAGAAAGGTCCAAATATTGGAAAGCCTGTCTCCCATAGACTCCGGTTTAATCAAATATTTTAGATCTTTAAAACTGATTTTATATTTCTCTGTAATAATAAAGCAGTACCTGTACTTGATCCCAACTAAGATATAATTACCCCTTATTGGGGCAGAACAGCCCTATTGGGTTTATTTAATGGTTAAATGATTCCCTTTTCTCTGTAATAATAAAACAGTACCTGTACTTGATCCCAACTAAGATATAATTACCCCTTATTGGGGCAGAACAGCCCTGTTGGGTTTGTTTCATGGTTAAATGATTCCCTTTTCTCTGTAATAATAAAACAGTACCTGTACTTGATCCCAACTAAGATATAATTACCCCTTATTGGGGCAGAACAGCCCTATTGGGTTTATTTAATGGTTAAATGATTCCCTTTTCTCTGTAATAATAAAACAGTACCTGTATTTGATCCCAACTAAGATTTAATTAATCCTTATTGGGCGCAGAGCAATCCTATTGGGTTTGATTAATGTTTTATTGATTTTTTAATAGACTTAAGGTGCCCATACACAGGCCGATTCTGGCTGCCGATATCAGTCCCATAGACCGATTCAGGTGTTCCAATCTTGCTATATATATATATATATATCAATCCAAATGGTGTCCGCACTCCAAGGCTCAATATTCTGCGGGGTGCAGAATATTGAGCCCGTGTGCTGGCCACGGATGATTATTATTTTATATATATATATATATATATTGCCCTTGCTGGTCTCTAAAAAGCATTTACACAGACTTGCCGATGGCTACGTGTAGAGCAAAAGATCCCCTATGCCCAATGGGAAAATAGTGAAATGTTTTTAGCCCTTCTGCCTGCATGGTGTGATCTCAGCTCAGGATTTGTTTCCCTTAACGAACCGCACAACAATTACATCTTGTTACAGTTTCTAGATAGACAGTTTGCTACTAGCTTGTTACCTTTAATAGGATGTTATGCTGCCACACCTTTATTTTACTCGGCTTTAGGGATTATTCCTGTGTTATAGACACACCTTGTTGGAGTGTGTTACCAGCATAAGACAGAGCCGGCATTAGCCCTTGGGCCCACCATCACATGGCTCTTTGGGGGAGTAAATTTGGTTGCAAACTAGTTCATTATATTATGTAAAGTAATGTATTTTGAAAAATAATGTTTTACTGTAGTTTATGTTATTGGCACTTTTTATGCTTACATGATAGAATCCAGTTACTGGTATTTATGGGACAATTCCTATTTCCTTTCTGGCAAAGAACAGTAGTACTGCCTTGCTTTATGGCAAAGTCTATAGCAGTGTTAGAGCAGCTGTCCCACAGGATAAAGCAACTGAAAATATACTGAGCTGCTGCTTGGAATGCCGTTGGCTGGGGGAACTCCACCCAAAAGCTTCTTTTTGCATAATGAAAGAAGATGTCATTCTATTCAACTATCCAACATCCATTCATTACACATTTCACTGGTGTTAAAACTATTTGGAAATGTAATTGCCATTGACAGCAGTTTATATTCTCAGCATTCCTGGTTCTGACTCCTTGAAACAAGGCGGAAGACCTGGAGGAAAACTGACTTCTGTTATGCTGTTTCAAGAGTCAAAACCAGAAAGCAGCAAACAAATGCTGGTTTCAATAGCAATTACACTTGCTGACGCATTTCAAACCATTAAAGGGGTAGTTCACCTTTAAATTCACTTTTAGTAGCATACAGACATTGATACGCTGCGACAATTCGCAATTGATTTTCATTTTCTATTTTTGTGGTTTTTTTAGTTACTCTCCAGTTTGGAATTTCTAGCAGCCAGGCAGTGGTTTGAATAAGACTGGAATATGAATAGGAGAGTGACTAAATAGAAACATATGGAATAAAAGTAAGAATAATATTAAAATTGCAGCAATAGTTTCTTTGCTGCCGGGGTCAGTGACCCCGATTTGAAAGCTGTAAAGATGCAGAAGAGGACGGCAAATAATTCAAAAACTATAAAAAAAAATGAATAATGAAGACCAAATGCAAAGTTTAATACTAAAAGTTAACTTAAAGGAGAACTAAACCTCCAATAGGCAAAAGCCATAGACAGCCCTTCATTGGCCCCCATCCGTGCTTCCGATGCAAATGTGTCCCCATCTAGAAAGCTGACCAGTCTAGGGGGCGTATTTTCTGCAAATTTTTTGAGGCTTACGCAACTTTTCCGACGCCCGCTCAACTTTCTCGTACGCTTGCACGAAAAAATCGGAAAGGTTTTCCCGCTGTTTACAATCGTTCGGTACGAAAATTTAGGGACTTTCAGATCGCCAATACGATATTATCGTGACTAATACGACTTTTTCATAAGCATTTTCGTGATATTTGTGATCTTCAGAAATGATCGTATCCAATCCGAATTTTTCCCATTTGGGATTCGAACTCGTGTTTTAATGAATCGGCCCCTAGGTATTCTGAATTTGTTCAGCAAGTTCACTGACACGGAGCAACCAGAAGATGGCGCCTATGAACTCCGCTGCGCCACTCTGCATTTATAGGGCAGCTTTCACTTTTTTATCTAATAGACTCTGTGGGAGGAGCAGTGAGGGGTGGCCAATGGAGGGCAATCTATGGGGGCTCTTGCCTGTGTGTGTGGGGGGGTTTAGTTCCCCTTTGAAATGATGCTGAACACTGTCACCTAATTGGTTAAATTGGCTAATGGCACACATATGTTGTCCGGCTTGTATGTTTTACCCACCAATAAGCAAGGCCAGATGAGTTCAATGAAACCCAGTATATCCTTCCAAGTTTTTTCTCTCTCTCTTTGTCTCCTTCGCTGATTCCTGCTAAAGCTATTTTGGCCACTCATCATATGATAAATGCAGCGGCTACAGTTCTAATTGAAACCAGGTTCTGCCGTGCGTTACATGTGCTGGGAATCCAGCTTGGAAGTATAGGGTGGATCCTCGCAGTGCGCCCATAGGGAACGGCGCCAGATAGGGGTATGGGGCGTTGCTCCTGCATCTGAGCACAATCAGGATAGCCTAAATGATCCTCGAATGGAAACAGATTGACTGCAATGTCACATGTTCAATTCCCTGACTCATCAGTTCCTGTGTTTATCATGTGCGCTCATGTGTTGAGTGGCGAGCAGTTGAAACCTAATCTTCCCGCAGGCCAGCTGCTTCCTTTATAAACACCTAGAATGACCTGAATGTCCAGAGAGACCCAAAGCGAGCCTGATCCGTACACGAGATAGCACCTTTCTCAATGCCTGGAGGCCCTGACATGAGAATTGGGAGGACCCACAGTAATTCTCACCTTGAGAACTGATGGGCGCTTCTCCAACCCCAATCACTTTAGGCTGATCACCTGATGGATGACTATTAAAGGGATACTATCGCCATTTATTGCCATACCTTTTAACCCCATCATGTAGAAAAATCATGTTTTTATTTCTAATTCTTTAAAAAAGTCAATTCTGTCAAATATAGCTCCTTACAGATGCCTTATTTGAAAGTGAGTCTCAAGAGCCACAAGTGCCAAACACCATTTTCTTAGCCACAATGCTGCCATTCTTTCCCCAGAATTCTAGCAAAGTGCAATAGCCTGCTATGATCCCAATATCAGGCTGCATTCATTTGCCATATTCTTGCTGGGGTAATATTTTAGTTTCCATGTAAAAGTAATTGGGGATCATTACCCCTAACTGCACTCCTACTGATTTCACAGACTGACAAAGGGAGCCTGGAAAGTTTGTTAGGTAGGCTTTATAGCATTCATTTGTTATCTTTTTCTTTCAAACAAAAACACTATATTAAATATCATCATCTACAGGACATAGTTTAGGGAATGCTGAGTGCATGCAGGCCAGGAGTGGATGCCATGGGGAGGCCAGTTTTGGGCACATCTAATTAGCCTGGATCTGTCAGACTTTCTATTATTTGAATGGCCAAGTTATGCTGTTTTGCTAGTCTGGCAAATTGGTGGCAAGGCATCATGTACCTTTGGGGGATCACCAGAATTATTCTTTCTGGAAAAACTGCTATCTGGTCACACTATGGTCTATCCAAGGGGCCAACACATGGCAAGATAGTTGGCAAATGCAGTCAGGAAGGAATGATTGCCCCTCTTTATTGTTTGTGGATTGCCAGCTTTAGGGAGGTAAGCAAAGGGAGATGTAAGAAAGAAAGTTGAGGGGTGAACTCTCTTTCTAAATGTTGCACAGGGTAGGTGGGGTAGGTGTACTCGACTGTTAGACCTAATGCCTGGAAAGAGTAAAGGGATTCCAGGTGGGGACTGGGGCAGGCAGAGCATTTGTAGGAAAACCTAATCCGTTGTTAAGGAAAGTTGTGAATTTGCCTCGGGATTGGAAGGCAGGAAGGAAATGTAGACAGCCAAGGAAAGTGCCATGTTATAGAAGGAAAGTATGAAAAATAAAGATTAGTCTCATACTGTGACTCACCAAGAGCCAAAGAAAAGCACAATACAGAAAGGAACTACTGCCCAGCGACCCGGGCGTTATAGACCCATGGTACGTGCCCATACATTTCCCCTAGCATGTGGCACCAAGTGGCAGTGGATGCATTCAGCTGGATCTCATAGAGCGAATGCAATTGTGGGTATGGACCCAGGGCCCTTTTAATAAATAGGCAAATGGGGCAATTGGCCAAGGCCCACCACCAAACTTTCAACTGCTATAACTTCTGGCTGAAACATCCCCCAGGAATAGAAGACTCCTTATTTTATTAGCTGGAAAAGCTCAACATAACCATCATTTTTACTTTCTATCAGAACCAATGTTTCTAATGGACATGTTTTTAATAAAAAGCTGTTATTAGTGATCACAGTTAATCTTTTTTCAACACTGTTGGCAGAGGCTGGTGAACCTGGACATCATGTCTATTTCACTAGTCCTATTAGAGTTTATTGGAGCGGTTGTTGGGGGGAAGGGGGGCACCAATGCGATCTTTGCCCTTGGCCCACTGGTACCCGAAAGAGGCCCGACCCAACCGGGAAAGTACACCAGGGTTCCCATTGCAGGAAGTGTCTATGCATGCAACTGACTTCCATACAGTGAACTGCATGCTAATGCGTTACTGACGCCGCCAAACGGAAGGTGCGCCAATCATGCACAAATGCAGTAAGAAAATTATCATCTGCAACTTGAGTGCAATTTTCCAAAAGAGAAAGGGGCAATTTGCATCCATTTAGGTCACTCACTATTTAGCGGGTTCCTGCAATGATGCTAAAATTCTGGGGCAAATAAAACTGTGTGGCTTTGGAACTGGCACCAACCAATAACACAGTTCTGTGCATTCCTGAGCTATAAACCTGCCCACATTGTCACGGAGGCACCCCTTCTCATAACGCAAATAAACACTAAACTGAGTATTTGTTTTTCATTTAAAATAAATGTAATTAGATATAAACCTTGACGGGGTAAAAATATTTACCCACAATCAGCACATGAGATGTTTAATTCTAATTTTTTCCCCTCGTTATTGCAGAGCTCGGCCTACTGTAACATGATGTAAAGGGTAATGTGAGGTCTTGCAATGAATCAGGCATGAGATAAATGCCTTTCTGGGAAATTCTTTCAGATTATTTACAGTTCTTATTGCTGTTTTTCTTTGCATAACTGGCTGTGAAGGCACGTTACTAGGAAGGCCAAGCAGGAAACAAAAATATCTGCCTGGGGTATACAGTGTATATAATATACTTTAGCTGTCAGGGTATAGTACACAGAGACCCAAATAGCCCCCCACCAGCATAATAAATAGTGACTGTCTATGGCATCTTACAGGAATTCACAGATTGCCAGTCCGGGCCTGGTAGCTGTAGCCGAACCAAGTTCAAAACCCTGCACCGAGAGTCCATTAAAGCATTAGTTAGCCACAAGGGGGCAAATAATTCAAGGGTATAATCCTTTGAAATCAGCTGGTTACCCCTAAACCCATGAAGACCAATCACAGGGGGCAAAGTTTAGAGCTTTTTGTCAGCTGGGACCCACATGGTTTTTGGGTGTAAGCAAATAATTCTGAGGTCTTACTATGGAGATCAGCATTGCAAGGCAAGCAGTTACAGTTCTTGTACCCTATCTGGAGCTTTTAAACTATAAGAGATTCAAAAAGCCACTCAGTGAAATGAGGCAATGAATTATTACTAAGTGAATAAATAGAAGGCCTGCTTAATTAGGGAATGGCCTACTCTCCCTTCATATAGAAATCCCACAGGTATTGTAGGTGCCTTGCGTTTGTACAGCAGATTGGATGGGTATCGTATGCTAAACAAGCCCTACTTACTGAGGCCAATACAAGCATCATACCTACTTCTTCTGGGACCTTCTGGTTAAGTATCTTTAATGACTTACATTACCACAAAAGACCCAGTTTTAGTGCATGCACTTTATGCAGTGGTTGCCATCGGGATTGCAAATGGTTGTATTGATTAGCAGAATCTTCAAAACAAAGCTGAAAGGGCGCTTTTTTAAGAATAAATATTTCATGGACGTTGTCCCTGTCCAATGACAGACAACCAATTACTCTACTTTAGTGATCCCCAACCAATGGCTCGGGGGCAACATGTTGCTCACCAACCCCTTGGGTGTTGCTGCCTTATTTGGCACCTATATGAACTTGTATGATGCTTGTGTTGCTCTCCAAGCCTTTTAACATTTGACTGTGGCTCATGAGCAAGAAAGGTTGGGGACCCCTGCTCTAAGTAATGTGTTAAACACACCCAATCTGTTGATTAACCAAACTGATCAACCAGTCATGCCCACATGTACTCATGAAAAACCATCTGTAGTGGGACCATGACAATGATAGGTCACCACTTTGGGTGTGAGCACACATGTAGACTTCAATATGAGGTCCAGAAAGTCTGAAGAATCTGCTGAATTAAACATGGAATATATACAGAGAGGATGTGTATCTCTTCTGATTTCAGGTTGAGCCAGGTATTCCCATGAAGTACAGTAGATAAAAGCACATCAGCTGAGACAAACCAAGGCAATAGGAGATCAGGGGCATTTAGCAAAGTGATTTCCATCTTCGCTCTTGAGACTATGCATTAGACTGGCTTTCTAAAAGCCATTACTGATGTGATCATTATCACAGAACCTTGAATGAACAGATGGGACGGGCAATGTTATTTGTATAATGTTTTTCAAACAAACTTCTAGGCGCATAGCACATGTATCTTCCACACTGCAAATAAAGGATCTATAAGTGGTGGTCATGTATGGGAGGTGGCAGTTCAAGATCAGGGAATGGTATAATATAATGCAACAGTCTCTGAAACCCGAACATAAGGACAGAGAGAAGTACCTACCGGTTCCATAGTGAGTCTCTAGAGGAAAAACTCGAAAGTCTAGAGGCCGAAGATCGCATGTCGCCGTCGTCACCATAAGAAAATGACCTAGAAAAAATGATAAAAAATAATTTGCAATTTACACGTCTTTCATACTTTAAGTCCTATTGTGAAATGTGAAGATTGTTTAAGTCCATTCACATTTAGAAATTATTAGGGTGTATGGGTTCTACTACATCATTTTTAAAGGGGGGGCTCCTAAGACATTACTTTTCAAACCATATGTTTACTTCAGAATTCAGACTAGGATATTCTTTTTTTTGTCACACTACAGTTCTAGTAGTGTATATTGGTTCCAGGGCCACTTTATTGAATGGGCAAAAGGTCCATTTACACAAGACCCATCAGAATAGGGGTTCCAGTCCTTAGCCATTTTATTTGCAATAACTTTTGAATGAAGCATCCCCTAAAAATATTAGCTTTTCAGTCAGAGGAGAACCCCGGAGTGTCCGGACCATTGGGTCTGCTGTATAGTAGCCCCCCTCCCCAGCCCCTGTTCTACATTAAACATCTCTGCTCAAGTTACGCCACTGATTTTAGTTGACTGAAATCTCAATAACTTAACATTAAGAGACAATATTGGTTCCTATTCTGGGTAATGTAGAATGTTGGTAGATTGTCCAGTCCTTGCTCTGTTCTAGCTAGTGTTGGTTCATTGTAGTTTATTGTTATATCAGGGAATAGCAGGTTGGATACAACTGAAGTTATGTACTCTCACCCCACTTAGAGGCCCAGATCTTCATGTATTCCCAGGGGGCCCTTCTCCTTTTACTAAGGGCCCAGGTTATGTTTAAGCCAGTGCTGAATGGTATCTGCCTTTTATTTCCCTCTTCTTCACCAGACAATTTTATATTTCAGTTCTGTTCTTGTTTCACTTCAACGCTATCTTCTCATTGATTAGATAAATAATTTGTGCAACCTGCAGCTGACCATTGCAGGTCTTGTCCCAGACACCTCTACATTTATTATTAGTAAGTCGTTTAACTCCATACAGGGGCGGGCCAAGCCGACCGGGCGCCCTAGGCAACCCGGTCGGCCACCTCCCCCCCCCTCGCGTTTCAGCGCGCATGCGCAGTTCCGGGGGAAGGGGGGGCAGCGGCTACGCGAAAATTCATTGCCCTCACCGCGTATTGACAAGCGGCGGTGGCAATGAAAAAGGAGCTAGGGGTAGGCAGGAGAGGCTCCTGCTTGGCGCCCCCCCAGTGTTTGCGCCCTAGGCAGCTGCCTCTTCTGCCTACCCCTAGTTCCGGCCCTGACTCCATATAGGACTAAATACCATCCCAACAATTGTGCTGCAGAAACAGCATTGCATTTCCATTTATTATTATAGGTAATGGATTTTGTGGCCACCAAATGCCCCTTGTACCTACGTTAGGAGAACATGGGCTATATTCTGAAGTGGTGATGGCTCATTAGAATCACAGGTAAAGAGTGAAATTTGTACACTGATAGGCTAATTAATATATTACCCTCATAGTATCCCAGGTTCAATTTCATGTATAATATCCCAGAACACCTAACAGGATAATGCAGGGCCAGTTTCATGTACAATAAGTCAATATATAATCTGCCAGTTTCATTTATAATACCTACAGGCTCAGACTGGGCTCCGGGGACCCATCCCTAGTGCTTCCCTGTTATAAATAGTAACAATAGCCTTATAGAGCAATAGATTTCTGGCTGCAGGAGTCAGTGACCCCCATTTGAAAGCTTCAAAGATTTAGATGGAGAAGGCAAATAATTAAAAATTAAGAGCAATTGAAAAGATGCTTAGAACTAGACATTCCATACTTAAAGTGAACATAAAGGTGAACCACCACTTTAATGTAAAATAAGTCTTAGTCTTTTCTGATGGGCAGATGATTGGTTATTCAGTGCAGTTCTTTAATATATTGCAGGATTTAGTACAAAAATGACTTGTGCCACTGGCACGCTATCTCAAGGAATGTGAGCTATGCCTACTGCTAACATTGATCCTGATATTTACAGAGAGGTTTAGCAGCTGAACACGGTTCTGTTGGGAATTGTATTATAAAGAGGGAATGATCTGGGAGACAGTCGGCACTACAGAAACCTAATAAAGTCCAAAAACAGAACAGTGATATTTATAAAGGGGGGGAAGAAAGTTTTGTAATCCTGAACAGCGCCTGCAGATGGCTTAAATGTCCTTGTTTTGTCGCCCAGAAGCTGATGGAAAAAATTCTTTGGAGCGATCCAGAGAACATGGAGCAGTAAAACAGAGCAAAGATATCAATCTAGATTGTAACCTTTACGGATATTTATATGAGAAGGGTTATGAGACCAGAGTTGCCGAGTATGTGTTTATTAATTGGAGCCAAAAAATGGCCTTGTTTTGATTGGTGGGTCCAAACAAATGCACTCAGCAGGGACCCAAGTCAACGACCTAAAAGGGCAACTAAACTCACTTTGGGAATTTTATAGTTTCCCATGCTTAAAGCCTGTGTTGCTTTTGGTTATGAGCTTTTACATATTCTCTGTTACAGGGGGCAGTTTTTATTATTTCTAAGTTGGCCCAGTAGTTGCATAGCAATGGAATAAACGTTTCTATTCGAATGTATGAACCAGTACCCACTGGTTCATACATAGTTGTCCTAGATTTTCTAACCACCCATGTAGTCTTTTGCTTTATCTTAAAACCAAGGTGGAGAGCAGTAGGCTATGGTTGTGATTATTATGTGATTATTATGATCCACAATTTGAACATTTTTGCCATTAAACCATAGTTCTAAAAAATCTCTAGAATTAGACCTTCTTTCCATGAGTATCCACTGAATCCATGAGTATCTACTAGGGTGGGGATACCCAACCTTTTTTAATTCGGTGTAAAAAGTGTTGGTGAGCCACACAAGTGTGAAAAAAGTTCCTTGAGGATGCAAAATAAGGGCTGTGATTGGCTATTGGTAGTCCCATGTGACTGCTAGCCTGCACAAGGCTCTTCTTGGAGTAAAATTGTGTCTCTTTGCTTCCAAAAATGGGGACCTACTTGGAGGCCACTGGGAGCAACATCAAAAGATGTGGGGGAGGGGGGGGGCAACATGTTGCTTACAAGCCACTGGTTGGCGATTACTGTACTAGAGCAAATAACACTTTTCCAAACCTCATAGTAAGTTAGTTAGGTTGAAAAAAGACGTACGTCCATCACGTTCAACCATAATGCCTATATATAACCTGCCTAACTGCTAGATGATCCAGAGGAAGGCAAAAAACCCCATCTGAAGCCTCTCTAATTTGCCACAGAGGGGAAAAAATTCCTTACTGACTCCAAGATGGCAATCGGACCAGTCCCTGGGGCAACTTGTACTAAGAGCTATCTCCCATAACCCTGAATTCCCTCACTTGTACTAAGAGCTATCTCCCATACCCCTGTATTCCCTCACTTGTACTGAGAGCTATCCCCCATACCCCTGTATTCCCTCACTTGTACTGAGAGCTATCCCCCCCTACCCCTGTATTCCCTCACTTGTACTGAGAGCTATCTCCCCTACCCCTGTATTCCCTCACTTGTACTGAGAGCTATCTCCCATAACCCTGTATTCCCTCACTTGTACTGAGAGCTATCTCCCCTACCCCTGTATTCCCTCACTTGTACTGAGAGCTATCCCCCCTACCCCTGTATTCCCTCACTTGTACTGGGAGCTATCTCCCATACCCCTGTATTCCCTCACTTGTACTGAGAGCTATCTCCCCTACCCCTGTATTCCCTCACTTGTACTGAGAGCTATCCCCCCTACCCCTGTATTCCCTCACTTGTACTGGGAGCTATCTCCCATACCCCTGTATTCCCTCACTTGTACTGAGAGCTATCTCCCCTACCCCTGTATTCCCTCACTTGTACTGAGAGCTATCCCCCCTACCCCTGTATTCCCTCACTTGTACTGGGAGCTATCTCCCATACCCCTGTATTCCCTCACTTGTACTGAGAGCTATCTCCCCTACCCCTGTATTCCCTCACTTGTACTAAGAGCTATCTCCCATAACCCTGTATTCCCTCACTTGTACTAAGAGCTATCTGCCATAACCCTGTATTCCCTCACTTGCTAAGAAGCCACCCAGCCCCTTCTTAAAGTTATATAATGTATCAGCCAGCACAACTGATTCGGGGAGGGAATCCCACAACCTCACAGCTCTCACAGTAACAAATCCTTTACGAATATTTAAATGGAACCTCCCTTCTTCTAAACGGAGTGGGTGCCCTCGTGTCCGTTGGAAGGACCTACTGGTAAATAAAGCATTAGAGAGGTTATATGATCCCCTTATATATTTATACATAGTTATCATATCCCCCCTTAAGCGCCTCTTCTCCAATGTAAACACTCAACTTGGCCAGTCTTTCCCCATAACTGAGACTTTCCATCCCCTTAACCAGCTTAGTTACCCTTCTCTGGACCCTCTCTAACTCAATCATGTCCCGTTTGAGCACTGGAGACCAAAACTGAACAGCATCTTCTAGATGGGGCCTTACCAGCGCTCTGTAAAGTGGAAGAATAACCCCCTCCTCCCGTGAATCTATACCCTTTTAATACAGCTCAAAACCCTGTTTGCCCTTGCAGCTGCTGCCTGGCATTGCTCCCAGGTCCTTCACCTCACCCTAGCTGGCCTTCAGACCCCAACCCCTGCTCTGGGTTCTACAAATGAGGGCAGCCTCACAGTTTCGAAACAACTGAAAAAGCCAGAAGCTGGCACAAAAATTGTTGGGTCTTTGCTTACATTTAAGACAATGTGCTTTTTTGCAGTATGAAGGTGGCATCAGTGGTCAAGTCAATCATGTCCTTGTGATCACAGCGACTCAGCACTCAAGACAAGTCATTGGTTTGTATCTGAACTACATTTCCCAAGAACCCACGCAAAGCCTACCTAAACTGTATCTCTACAGTGGCTTGTAAGGAGGAGACGGCTTTCTTTGTTATATGAGCTTGGATGATTATGCTCCTCATATTCCCCTAGGTGCTACAACAAATTACACAGGGATGGCATGACTTCCTGTTCGTATTTGCAGATCTGATGTGAATGTCACCCGACGTGATCTAGTTAGTACAAGCTAACATTTGTTATAACATCTGTCAGACAGCTTCATGGTTGGGTTTCCTTCTTTCCTGTGTTCATACCCCAACATTTCCCACAGCTTCCTTGCACATCACACAAACAATTAGAGCAGAACAGGGCTTTTGTACCAAAGCCAAAATGTAGCCCTGCAGGGCCTTACTAACTCAGAATAAACACACAGCATCTAAGTAGCTGTTGGAAAAATGCTACAGGTCCTGAAAAGTATAAACAATAAATGAAACAAAGATGCAGCCGTTCTGTGCATATGTTTATTAGGTGCGAGTAGGACTAAATATAAAGCATCACATTCTGGATAACAGAGGTGCCCTCAGGCTTTATGGCCCCTTAACTCCTCTGCTCTAACACGTTTCACACCATAGGGTGCTTCTTCAGAGGAGCTCTTTACACAGGACCCTCCAATGCAGTCATATAGACTCTCTTATCAATGTCTTCTGCCTGGTATTGAAGCTGGCTGTCAACCTGTCCCTGCCCAGTAAGATCCTTCCCAAAAAGTAACACTACTAGGTGCCAATCCCCACCTCCACCTCCTTGTGTGGTTACTCCTTGCTGAGTTCCTTCTAGTAGGTGTCCAGTACACATTCGCCAGCCATCACTTGATCCACTCTATACCTAAGCCTCCTCATTCTCATCTTAACTCTGGCATGGACCCATTAGCGTGCTAAGTCCATTACCAACTCATTGGCACCACTGATCACTAGTTACTCTAGAACAACCTATTACTAGGCCTAAGGCAATCAAACAATACAATCATTTGGAGGGCCTCTTCCCTCCAGCTTACTCTGAGATGATGGAATGGTTCTGACTCTCCTCCTTACTGAGGCCTCCTGTCTCAGGCTTACATTTGCACACTCCATTGAGTAGAACCAAACAGGTCAAACAGGGCTTCCCTTCTCCTCCTTGTATACTAAAGTAAAGTCCCATCTGCTCTACAGGAGCCTTCACAAACTCTACGTTGATGGGAAACTGTCTCATTCCACCCATATCCAAGTGACCTTCCCCACCAACAAGGAAAAAAACAACATCCAACTGGAACATTTAACCCCTCTTACAAAATACTTGATGGCCACATTATTGTCAATAAGAGAGGAAGATAATGGAGATAGTTGGGCTGGTTTTCTTTAGGTGAAGGAAGCATTATAATCTTGTGGAAATTACAAAACACAATGTGTTTTAAATGCCTTTTTTGTAATGTGTTTTTCCACAGTTTACATAGATCAATAAAACCGCTCTTCCCCCAAGACAGCTTTCCTGCCTCAGAGGTCTGCAGTCTAGCGAGCACTTTGCAGATGATAGAAATGTAAATGAAAGGAGAGGTCAGCGGTGCACTGAAGTATGGTTGAGTGCCAAGTAATTGTTTTAAGGCTGAGCATGAAGGACTCCTTGTTAAGAGCAATGGAAGCTTCATTTGGCTGGTAGCTGGGATTTTCAAGACATTGGAAAAATGAAATGGTTTGGAATCCCACCAAACGTTCCCTAGGACTGGAAATAGTCTTTAAGGAGAGAGAAAGATTGTCCACGTGGGCACATTTGAAAAAAGCCCACAAGTCTCCATCGTTTCATTGTTTGGATCACGTGGTTATAAATAATTTATTTACATTAAAGCTAACGGTACAGTGTTTGAGAATAGTCACTTCCAGTACAACCCAAGGTAACAAAGGCCAAGCTAGAGATCAATAAAGATATCAATATGGCAAGCAGCACTGCGGCGATGACTCCAACCATGGGAAATGTGCACGATTTGCAGGACGGCAAGATCCTAACTTACTGTCTTAGTGCTCTTACTCTGCATCTTATTGGCAATGCTAATCTTGCTTTAGACTTGTGGGTCAGGCCTGATGTATCTGGGGACAAATGCAAAACTTAAACCATGGCTGAGATTTTAGCTATCTGTAAAACAGAGCATTCTGATCCCCCCATTGTAAGCAGCAGTCCTGCCCTGCTTTATGGCTGAGATTCTAGCTATCTGTATAACAGAGCATTCTGTCACAGTGGCACTGATCCTATCTGATCCCCCCCATTGTAAGCAGCAGTCCTGCCCTGCTTTATGGCTGAGATTCTAGCTATCTGTATAACAGAGCATTCTGTCACAGTGGCACAGATCCTATCTGATCCCCCCCATTGTAAGCAGCAGTCCTGCCCTGCTTTATGGCTGAGATTCTAGCTATCTGTATAACAGAGCATTCTGTCACAGTGGCACAGATCCTATCTGATCCCCCCATTGTAAGCAGCAGTCCTGCCCTGCTTTATGGCTGAGATTCTAGCTATCTGTATAACAGAGCATTCTGTCACAGTGGCACAGATCCTATCTGATCCCCCCCATTGTAAGCAGCAGTCCTGCCCTGCTTTAT
Source organism: Xenopus tropicalis (assembly GCF_000004195.4). Classification (NCBI taxonomy): domain Eukaryota; kingdom Metazoa; phylum Chordata; class Amphibia; order Anura; family Pipidae; genus Xenopus; species Xenopus tropicalis. The sequence continues at coordinate 142,225,565 of NC_030682.2, forward strand.
GGCTGAGATTCTAGCTATCTGTATAACAGAGCATTCTGTCACAGTGGCACAGATCCTATCTGATCCCCCCATTGTAAGCAGCAGTCCTGCCCTGCTTTATGGCTGAGATTCTAGCTATCTGTATAACAGAGCATTCTGTCACAGTGGCACAGATCCTATCTGATCCCCCCATTGTAAGCAGCAGTCCTGCCCTGCTTTATGGCTGAGATTCTAGCTATCTGTATAACAGAGCATTCTGTCACAGTGGCACAGATCCTATCTGATCCCCCCATTGTAAGCAGCAGTCCTGCCCTGCTTTATGGCTGAGATTCTAGCTATCTGTATAACAGAGCATTCTGTCACAGTGGCACAGATCCTATCTGATCCCCCCATTGTAAGCAGCAGTCCTGCCCTGCTTTATGGCTGAGATTCTAGCTATCTGTATAACAGAGCATTCTGTCACAGTGGCACAGATCCTATCTGATCCCCCCATTGTAAGCAGCAGTCCTGCCCTGCTTTATGGCTAAGATTCTAGCCTTATCTTTATAACAGGGCATTCTGTCACAGTGAGCATACTTATACTTATACATATTTAAATGTCCTGGATGCTTCTCCTTGGCTTTAGAGAAAAGGACTGGTCCAATATAAAGAAGAGAAATCAGCTGTCTCTGTTATTCCTGCTCTCCAGTAGGGCTGTCTAAATAATTCATAGGGGATCTGGTTTCAGTGAGATCACACAGATGGTTCGTGCCTGTGGCCCTCGCTTGCTTTTCTTATGGTCTCAGTGTGAAAATAACCCCACTCTCTATTTGCTGCCTCTGCTTCTCTCTCTCTAGAAACATTTTCCTTCAAAGGTTGCTGTTCCTGTGGTCAAAGCCACAGCCCAGTATATATATCTAAGATAAATATATATATAAATGCAAGGCTTCCACAGCCAAACCATGCCTGCAGGGTACTAGGCAGACATGAGCATCATGACCTTTAAAGGGGAACTTAACACAATGATATATGTTTTGGTATGCTGATTTAACCATGTACGGTTTACTTTTAAACATTTAATTGCATTTCCAAGGATGTTGCTACCTTGGGTTGGCAGGTTACAGACTCTTCTATAACCTTACCCACATTTGTTTTAAAATTCCCACACAAGCAGAAACCAACTGTTACCCCTATACGTGTAAGATTTGGGGCGTTCTTTGTGTCACCCTGAACAGAACCGGCATACTTTAGGTTAACAACAGACTGTTTCAACCATTTAAAAAGTACAAAAAATATAAAATAGGTTAAACCAAGGAATTTTTCAAATTGCCAATACACCCTCTGCTGCTTCTTTAGACCCTATTGAAGGCCTAGTATTGTGCCTATCACTTTCACCCTATGTCTCCTTAATAAAAGGAATAAATATATACATTCCTGACTTCTGATCCTGGTTTAGATCCTTCTCCCCTATAGGAGGGCCTACAAAAGAAGGGAGTGGCTTAGTAATTGTGGGTGTGGCTGCCGTAATAAACATGGCCTTGAGTTGGATTTCTGGACAAAATCACACCAGTTTTACATACCGTATATATACTCGAGTATAAGCCGATCCGAATATAAGCCGAGGTACCTAATTTTACCTAAGACACCTTTAAAAACTTATTGACTCGAGTATAAGCCTAGGGTGGGAAATGCAGCAGCTAGTGCTAAGTTTCATCAAAATAAATACCAATAAAATTACATTAAGTGATGCATCAGTAGGGTATATGGTTTTCAATATTTATTTCAAAGAAAAACAGTAAACTAGCTCTGTAAGCGGAGAAGAGGGTCAACAAAAACAATATGAGTACTAGCCCACGCTCATTGCACATTGGCAAACTGGCAGCAGACCCAGTCCCGGAGGACACGTAAGGGGAAATAAGTATTGCTAGTGGGAGCCTAGGTCAGGGCACTGAAGGGTCTGGTTGCAGGTGGCCTAATTTGCACACAAAGGACACAGGGTGCTAGTCTAGAGGGACCCATGGCACCCGACTTGAGTATAAGCCGAGGGTGACTTTTTTCAGCATATTTTGTGTGCTGAAAAACTAGGTTTATACTCGAGTATATACAGTAATAGTATTTGGAGATTGTTCAGGCACACTTAATGCTGTGAAATACACAATTTTGGTCTAAATATGACCACACAATATGGCAGATTCTACTCATGTTTATCATATATTCCATATGTACCACTCTGTATATTTTAAATCTGTATTTCTTTTCATTGGTAAGCAAGACAAATGTATTATAACTAATGCATACTATTACTAAACAGGTAGGGCCATTGCATAACGAGGAATCCATTCCGAATTCATTCCATCCGAGGGGGGAAGAAGATAATGAATACGCAGAGGAAGGATGGTGTGGCGGGTATGTAAGCTGATAAGACTAGAAAGGAATGAAGGAAGATAATGAGAACAAGCGTAGTCTCTCCTTGGTTAAAAGTAGACTGTAATTGATGCCTGAAACCACTTCTCTGGGGAAAGGTCCCAATCAACAGTGAGCGACATCCCTGAAGGCTACATAAGCAGTGGATGTGGGGCCACTTTGGGAAAAATCTTTTATATTCAAAGATCTATAGCATGGATGCTGTTTCAGAACTTCTAATTGATATAGGTGATAGGTGGGTTTTATTGATGATTCTTTTTTTCCTCTAGATTGGATTAATCAGCTAGAACAAGGTACTGTAACATCAGTTCCCTTCCTTTGAAGGTGTTTACAATGTAGTTCCCAAGTCTGGTGTGTGCAATGTAGTTCTCAAGTCTGGTGTGTACAATGTAGTTCCCAAGTCTGGTGTGTACAATGTAGTTCCCAAGTCTGGTGTGTGCAATGCAGTTCCCAAGTCTGGTGTATGCAATGTAGTTCCCAAGTCTGGTGTGTTCAATGTAGTTCCCAAGTCTGGTGTGTGCAATGTAGTTCCCAAGTATGGTGTGTGCAATGTAGTTCCCAAGTCTGGTGTGTGCAATGTAGTTCCCAAGTCTGGTGTGTGCAATGTAGTTCCCAAGTCTGGTGTGTGCAATGTAGTTCCCAAGTCTGGTGTTTAGAATGTAGTTCCCAAGTCTGGTGTGTGCAATGTAGTTCCCAAGTCTGGTGTGTTCAATGTAGTTTCCAAGTCTGGTGTTTACAATGTAGTTCACAAATCTGGTGTGTGCAATGTAGTTCCCAAGTCTGGTGTGTACAATGTAGTTCCCAAGTCTGGTGTGTGCAATGTAGTTCCCAAGTCTGGTGTGTGCAATGTAGTTCCCAAGTCTGGTGTGTGCAATGTAGTTCCCAAGTCTGGTGTGTGCAATGTAGTTCCCAAGTCTGGTGTGTGCAATGTAGTTCCCAAGTCTGGTGTGTGCAATGTAGTTCCCAAGTCTGGTGTGTACAATGTATTTCCCAAGTCTGGTGTGTGCAATGTAGTTCCCAAGTCTGGGCGTAACTGTGAAGTTTCTATTGTCTATGGTGCCACCACGTTCCCAATTTAAATACAGAGTGCTGTGTGTCAGATGTACCAATAAGGCCTGCACCATCTTTATTTCTGATGAAGTTGTAGTTCCCAAGTCTGGTGTGTGCAATGTAGTTCCCAAGTCTGGTGTGTGCAATGTAGTTCCCAAGTCTGGTGTGTGCAATGTAGTTCCCAAGTCTGGTGTGTACAATGTAGTTCCCAAGTCTGGTGTGTGCAATGTAGTTCCCAAGTCTGGTGTGTGCAATGTAGTTCCCAAGTCTGGGCGTAACTGTGAAGTTTCTATTGTCTATGGTGCCACCACGTTCCCAATTTAAATACAGAGTGCTGTGTGTCAGTTGTACCAATAAGGCCTGCACCATCTTTATTTCTGATGATCTATTGGCTATAGCCAACAGTTGTGGATGGAGGTACTGGATGCAAGGTATAATGTATGTAGAACTCCAGGAATATAGTAACTGTTGTGATGGACCTTAATGGGGTTTCAAGATCAACTACAAAATCAGCATTTTGATCTTATAGGTGAACAAATTTAAATTCACCATTTGTATTGATGTGGCCATTGGTTGTACCCGGGGGGCTTGCTTGGGATGCCATAGATAGAAGAGGTTGCAGGCTTTTCCCTAGTTAAACAGTAACCTAACAGTACTAGTGGCATGTAGCCTGTGGGGGTCTATGAGAACTAACGTGGATGAAAGAATTTCAGATTTTATCAAAAATGTGCCCCATGCAACTTATTGTTAGAAGCAGAAATTAGAATTTGACAATATAATAAAAGTCCAAATGTGGTAACTGACAAACTAGTTATTTATTAGCGGAACCTGAACACCTAAGAGCGACTTTGGTCAAACTATCATCGTGATGGAGGCAATTTGGCCTAGTGAGAAGGGCTCTCTATGGAGTTCAAGGACGTCAAGCAGTTGTGTTGACACAGGGCAGAATAAATCTGAGATGCTATATGTTTACTTCTAAGTAGGTCTATAAATTCCAACTTACCCTTACTAGTACATACAACCCTGACTTCTTCGGAAATGCCTCACATTAATTTAGTACATAGGGTAGACAGATAAATGATTTGGTATCTTCAGTAACTTTGGTGCTTGAGCTGTCAATATTTTCTCTTATTATTGCCCCTATAGGCTACATGATCACTGAAAGTAGCAAACTTGGTAAGAGACACTGATAACTGGTGTGTTAGATTTGCATTGAGTTACATTCCTGGTGTCTTGATGTGGGCCAAGATTGGATGCCCTAAAATACCTGATAACCTTCTAGCATCTGTGATGAATGGGGCTCTTGAGTCAATTTGTTATATTTTACTAGACTGTGTTTTACTAGACTGTTATCCCACCTTCTGCAGCTTTTAAAGCCATCTACTCAACAAAATGGGACATATAAATCACATAATATATAGATTGTAAGCTCTACGGGGCAGGGACCTCCATCCTCTTGTGTCTTTGACTCAACTTATTGCAACTGTATCTTGTATTTATTTGTTGTTATAATTTATCTATTATTATTATCTTAATCCCCCTGTTTGTATTAAAGGCGAAGGAAAGGTAAAAACTAAAGCTCCCCATACACGGGCCGATCCGCTCGCTTGGTGATGTCGTCAAGCTATCGGATCTTCTCCCGATATCCCCACCTACGGGTCTGCGATATCGGGAAAATCCAGGCTAATTCGATTGTTTTGCCCTGGGGCCAAACGATCGAATTATAATGACAGGCATAGGCAAAGTCGGTCCTGATGCGGTCCCCGATCCGACTAGATTTTCTAACCTGCCTGATCGAAATCTGGACAATTTCCGGCCAGATATCGGTCACGCAGTCCCATCGGTAGTCCCTATACACGGGCCGATTAGCTGCCGAATCGGTCTAAGGAACCCATATCGGCAGCTAGAATCGTCCCGTGTATGGGGACCTTAAGTAAGCTTTATCAGAAAGGTAAATACAGCCATAAGCACTCACAGGAACGCTGCACTGAGTCCTCTATCAAAAGAAGCACAGGATTTCTTGTCTCTTTGTTTTCCTGTGCCAGAGACACGCAGCTCTCTCCTCTCTCCTGCTCCCCCCTCCCTCAATCCCTCAACTCCCTCCCCCCTCTTAGGAATGTGGATCTGATCCAATCGGCAGGAAGCTGACTCAAAGTCTTACAAACTGAGCATATACGCTGGTCTTGGTCTTGGTGCAGGAGTGTGGCATTATGGGAACTTTCTTTACAGAGCTCAGTGTTTTTTTTTTCCTATGAGGCTTCTGATCATCTGAATGGGATGTACTAAATGTATTCTACTGTACAGCGCTGCGTACATAAGTAGCGCTTTATAAATAAAGACATACATACATACATACATAATGCAGAATATCTCAAGTAGTCATTTCCCTGGTCTATGTTTTCTCTACCAAGCCACACATGGACCAAGTTCTGGCATATCTGACCACTTGTGCCTCCAATGGCAATGAATTGCATATCTGACAATGCAGGTAAGTTGAGGCCTCCATGGGGGTGGATGGGTAGAATAATCTTATTTAGAGATCAAGAATTTCCAAACCCCTGCTGAAATATGTTTCACAACAACTAGAGGGCTGCAAGTGGGACATCCCTGATGTTTAAGAGCACAACTTAATGGGGACTTATGAAAATCATTGTTTTTTAGGAAAAGTTGTTATTAAGGGTACATGCTCTGGTACCCCCACATTGATGCAACTAGCAGCATATTTACCAACCAGGGGCAGTCATGAATCTGGCGCAGCTTGGCCTTCACGCAATATTGATAATATGCACAAATCACAAGGAAACAAGGGAGCCCTAATTTATGCACCTCATGATTATAATTCATAATTCAAACATTTTCAGCTCACCACCATTCTATACATGAAATGGAGAAAAGAAAGGGCCTGTTGTGAAATCTTTAGTCCCAAGCCCTTCCTGCGTCCATCTACATTTCTGAGCCGGCTGGCCCCTGCCTCTGGGCTGCCCCCCTCACGTTGGTCACTGCTCTCCAGATTCCCAGTCTCCGGCTGCCCCTTTGTCTTAAATACTTTCTTAATTAAAGAGAGAACAGGAAATGGTTTATGCTTGGAGTAAAAGCTGAGGAGGGGTTTTAAGTCTAAGATTGTAAAAAATACTTCCTAAACACTTGTCTTCTTCTAAGGGAGTGTTTCCTGAGCTGGCAGAAAGTGTATGGACTTAATATAAATAGCCTGCTGTAAGGATCCTCTCCCTGATTCATTGTTTCCCATCAGACTGTCAGTGAGGCACAAGGAAAGGGGCTCCTGGGGGGGTCTCTCTAATAGTCAAAATTAACAAACAATGCTGCATGATGCCATTTGTTGGAGATGAGGAGGATAATAGCCTCTGGGAAGGGACTGTGGCTGTGGGATAGCAGGTATAGTAGGGAGAGATGGTGCCTATAGTAGCAGTGGGATAATAGCCTCTGGGAAGGGACTGGGGCTGTGGGATAGCAGGTATAGTAGGGAGATATGGTGCCTATAGTAGCAGTGGGGGGGTAATAGCCTCTGGGAAGGGACTGGGGCTGTGGGATAGCAGGTATAGTAGGGAGAGATGGTGCCTATAGTAGCAGTGGGATAATAGCCTCTGGGAAGGGACTGGGGCTGTGGGATAGCAGGTATAGTAGGGAGAGATGGTGCCTATAGTAGCAGTTGGATAATAGCCTCTGGGAAGGGACTGGGGCTGTGGGATAGCAGGTATAGTAGGGAGAGATGGTGCCTATAGTAGCAGTGGGATAATAGCCTCTGGGAAGGGACTGGGGCTGTGGGATAGCAGGTATAGTAGGGAGAGATGGTGCCTATAGTACCAGTGGGGGGATAATAGCCTCTGGGAAGGGACTGGGGCTGTGGGATAGCAGGTATAGTAGGGAGAGATGGTGCCTATAGTACCAGTGGGGGGATAATAGCCTCTGGGAAGGTACTGGGGCTGTGGGATAGCAGGTATAGTAGGGAGAGATGGTGCCTATAGTAGCAGTGGGGGGATAATAGCCTCTGGGAAGGGACTGGGGCTGTGGGATAGAAGGTATAGTAGGGAGAGATGGTGCCTATAGTAGCAGTGGGGGGATAATAGCCTCTGGGAAGGGACTGGGGCTGTGGGATACCAGGTATAGTAGGGAGAGATGGTGCCTATAGTAGCAGTGGGTTTAATAGCCTCTGGGAAGGGACTGGGGCTGTGGGATAGCAGGTATAGTAGGGAGAGATGGTGCCTATAGTAGCAGTGGGGATAATAGCCTCTGGGAAGGGACTGGGGCTGTGGGATAGCAGGTATAGTAGGGAGAGATGGTGCCTATAGTAGCAGTGGGTTTAATAGCCTCTGGGAAGGGACTGGGGCTGTGGGATAGCAGGTATAGTAGGGAGAGATGGTGCCTATAGTAGCAGTGGGGGGATAATAGCCTCTGGGAAGGGACTGGGGCTGTGGGATAGCAGGTATAGTAGGGAGAGATGGTGCCTATAGTAGCAGTGGGTTTAATAGCCTCTGGGAAGGGACTGGGGCTGTGGGATAGCAGGTATAGTAGGGAGAGATGGTGCCTATAGTAGCAGTGGGGATAATAGCCTCTGGGAAGGGACTGTGGCTGTGGGATAGCAGGTATAGTAGGGAGAGATGGTGCCTATAGTAGCAGTGGGGGGATAATAGCCTCTGGGAAGGGACTGGGGCTGTGGGATAGCAAGTATGGTAGGGAGAGATGGTGCCTATAGTAACAGTGGGGGGGATAATAGCCTCTGGGAAGGGACTGTGGCTGTGGGATAGCAGGTATAGTAGGGAGAGATGGTGCCTATAGTAGCAGTGGGGGGATAATAGCCTCTGGGAAGGGACTGGGGCTGTGGGATAGCAGGTATAGTAGGGAGAGATGGTGCCTATAGTAGCAGTGGGGGGATAATAGCCTCTGGGAAGGGACTGGGGCTGTGGGATAGCAGGTATAGTAGGGAGAGATGGCGCCTATAGTAGCAGTGGGGGGATAATAGCCTCTGGGAAGGGACTGGGGCTGTGGGATAGCAGGTATAGTAGGGAGAGATGGTGCCTATAGTAACAGTGGGGGGATAATAGCCTCTGGGAAGGGACTGGGGCTGTGGGATAGCAGGTATAGTAGGGAGAGATGGTGCCTATAGTAGCAGTGGGGGGATAATAGCCTCTGGGAAGGGACTGGAGCTGTGGGATAGCAGGTATAGCAGGGAGAGATGGTGCCTATAGTAACAGTGGGGGGATAATAGCCTCTGGGAAGGGACTGGGGCTGTGGGATAGCAGGTATAGTAGGGAGAGATGGTGCCTATAGTAGCAGTGGGGGATAATAGCCTCTGGGAAGGGACTGGGGCTGTGGGATAGCAGGTATAGTAGGGAGAGATGGTGCCTATAGTAACAGTGGGGGGATAATAGCCTCTGGGAAGGGACTGGGGCTGTGGGATAGCAGGTATAGCAGGGAGAGATGGTGCCTATAGTAACAGTGGGGGGATAATAGCCTCTGGGAAGGGACTGGGGCTGTGGGATAGCAGGTATAGTAGGGAGAGATGGTGCCTATAGTAGCAGTGGGGGATAATAGCCTCTGGGAAGGGACTGGGGCTGTGGGATAGCAGGTATAGCAGGGAGAGATGGTGCCTATAGTAACAGTGGGGGGATAATAGCCTCTGGGAAGGGACTGGGGCTGTGGGATAGCAGGTATAGTAGGGAGAGATGGTGCCTATAGTAGCAGTGGGGGATAATAGCCTCTGGGAAGGGACTGGGGCTGTGGGATAGCAGGTATAGTAGGGAGAGATGGTGTCTATAGTAGCAGTGGGGGGGGGGGGGGAATAATAGCCTCTGGGAAGGGACTGGGGCTGTGGGATAGCAGGTATAGTAGGGAGAGATGGTGCCTATAGTAACAGTGGGGGGATAATAGCCTCTGGGAAGGGACTGGGGCTGTGGGATAGCAGGTATAGTAGGGAGAGATGGTGCCTATAGTAGCAGTGGGGGGATAATAGCCTCTGGGAAGGGATTGGGGCTGTGGGATAGCAGGTATAGTAGGGAGAGATTGTGCCTATAGTAGCAGTGGGGGGATAATAGCCTCTGGGAAGGGACTGGGGCTGTGGGATAGCAGGTATAGTAGGGAGAGATGGTGCCTATAGTAGCAGTGGGGGGATAATAGCCTCTGGGAAGGGACTGGGGCTGTGGGATAGCAGGTATAGTAGGGAGAGATGGTACCTATAGTAGCAGTGGGGGGATAATAGCCTCTGGGAAGGGACTGGGGCTGTGGGATAGCAGGTATAGTAGGGAGAGATGGTGCCTATAGTAGCAGTGGGGGGGGGATAATAGCCTCTGGGAAGGGATTGGGGCTGTGGGATAGCAGGTATAGTAGGGAGAGATTGTGCCTATAGTAGCAGTGGGGGGGGGATAATAGCCTCTGGGAAGGGACTGGGGCTGTGGGATAGCAGGTATAGTAGGGAGAGATTGTGCCTATAGTAGCAGTGGGGGGGGGATAATAGCCTCTGGGAAGGGACTGGGGCTGTGGGATAGCAGGTATAGTAGGGAGAGATGGTGCCTATAGTAGCAGTGGGGGGATAATAGCCTCTGGGAAGGGACTGGAGCTGTGGGATAGCAGGTATAGCAGGGAGAGATGGTGCCTATAGTAGCAGTGGGGGGATAATAGCCTCTGGGAAGGGACTGGGGCTGTGGGATAGCAGGTATAGTAGGGAGAGATGGTACCTATAGTAGCAGTGGGGGGATAATAGCCTCTGGGAAGGGACTGGGGCTGTGGGATAGCAGGTATAGTAGGGAGAGATGGTGCCTATAGTAGCAGTGGGGGGGGGGGGATAATAGCCTCTGGGAAGGGATTGGGGCTGTGGGATAGCAGGTATAGTAGGGAGAGATTGTGCCTATAGTAGCAGTGGGGGGGGATAATAGCCTCTGGGAAGGGACTGGGGCTGTGGGATAGCAGGTATAGTAGGGAGAGATTGTGCCTATAGTAGCAGTGGGGGGGGGATAATAGCCTCTGGGAAGGGACTGGGGCTGTGGGATAGCAGGTATAGTAGGGAGAGATGGTGCCTATAGTAGCAGTGGGGGGATAATAGCCTCTGGGAAGGGACTGGAGCTGTGGGATAGCAGGTATAGCAGGGAGAGATGGTGCCTATAGTAACAGTGGGGGGATAATAGCCTCTGGGAAGGGACTGGGGCTGTGGGATAGCAGGTATAGTAGGGAGAGATGGTGCCTATAGTAGCAGTGGGGGATAATAGCCTCTGGGAAGGGACTGGGGCTGTGGGATAGCAGGTATAGTAGGGAGAGATGGTGCCTATAGTAACAGTGGGGGGATAATAGCCTCTGGGAAGGGACTGGGGCTGTGGGATAGCAGGTATAGTAGGGAGAGATGGTGCCTATAGTAGCAGTGGGGGATAATAGCCTCTGGGAAGGGACTGGGGCTGTGGGATAGCAGGTATAGCAGGGAGAGATGGTGCCTATAGTAACAGTGGGGGGATAATAGCCTCTGGGAAGGGACTGGGGCTGTGGGATAGCAGGTATAGTAGGGAGAGATGGTGCCTATAGTAGCAGTGGGGGATAATAGCCTCTGGGAAGGGACTGGGGCTGTGGGATAGCAGGTATAGTAGGGAGAGATGGTGTCTATAGTAGCAGTGGGGGGGGGGGGGGGGATAATAGCCTCTGGGAAGGGACTGGGGCTGTGGGATAGCAGGTATAGTAGGGAGAGATGGTGCCTATAGTAACAGTGGGGGGATAATAGCCTCTGGGAAGGGACTGGGGCTGTGGGATAGCAGGTATAGTAGGGAGAGATGGTGCCTATAGTAGCAGTGGGGGGATAATAGCCTCTGGGAAGGGATTGGGGCTGTGGGATAGCAGGTATAGTAGGGAGAGATGGTGCCTATAGTAGCAGTGGGGGGATAATAGCCTCTGGGAAGGGACTGGGGCTGTGGGATAGCAGGTATAGTAGGGAGAGATGGTGCCTATAGTAGCAGTGGGGGGATAATAGCCTCTGGGAAGGGACTGGGGCTGTGGGATAGCAGGTATAGTAGGGAGAGATGGTGCCTATATTAGCAGTGGGGGTGTGAAGGCGGCAGGGGCCATTGGGGGGTGCAGGGGCCCCTGAGGCGCAAGCGCCGGTGGGCCCTTCAAAACCCGGTCCGACCCTGGGAATAGTAGGTATAGTAGGAAAAGATGGTGCCTAATATATATATTTATTTCACCCAGTGGTCATTTTTATTTGTTAAAGGAGATTTATGAAGTTATAAATGTGCACAAATTGTGCATATTTTCCCTACCAAACACAATACATACTATCCATAGACATCTAACTGATGTGCCAGGAGGAAGAAGCACTGAGTATTCTGGTCAATTAACGTTAATAGATCTGACTAGATAATGGCTTCATATGATCTGCAGGCTGAATGGTTGAGTCAGGAAGCCTGATTATAAAAAAACATTATTAAAGTTTGAGCCAATCGCGGATCTTGTTTCACATCTTGGGAAGGGAAAACATATTATATTAGGAGGAGAAGATGAAATCTACCTGTAACATTATACTAACAACAATATTCATATCAAGTTACATTCTGACATTGGATGATGGAATTCATTTCTAATTGAATTCTCCTATCTAGTAGCAGGGTGCTGTATGGGATTTGGTGCAGAATAAATAAATGATCATTATGAGATTTTATAGTATTATAGATAACTAGGCCTCACATATATTATACAATAATGGCAGAACATGAAAAAAACAACATTCCTACTAATAATAACTATTTCTGTAGGGAAATGAGAGCAGGGCAGGCAGTAACCCTTCCAACACTTTCCCCTGTCTCTGCCCCTATATATTAGGTACCTACCTAGTGCTACCAACCCCTATTTCTATAGTGAACTGAGAGCAGAGCAGGCAGTAACCCTTCCAACACTTTCCCCTGTATCTGCCCCTATATATTAGGTACCTACCTAGTGCTACCAACCCCTATTTCTGTAGTGAACTGAGAGCAGAGCAGGCAGTAACCCTTCCAACACTTTCCCCTGTCTCTGCCCCTATATATTAGGTACCTACCTAGTGCTACCAACCCCTATTTCTGTAGGGAAATGAGAGCAGGGCAGGCAGTAACCCTTCCAACACTTTCCCCTGTCTCTGTCCCTATATATTAGGTACCTATCTAGTGCTACCAACCCCTATTTCTGTAGGGAAATGAGAGCAGGGCAGGCAGTAACCCTTCCAACACTTTCCCCTGTCTCTGCCCCTATATATTAGGTACCTACCTAGTGCTACCAACCCCTATTTCTGTAGGGAAATGAGAGCAGAGCAGGCAGTAACCCTTCCAACACTTTCCCCTGTCTCTGTCCCTATATATTAGGTACCTACCTAGTGCTACCAACCCCTATTTCTGTAGGGAAATGAGAGCAGGGCAGGCAGTAACCCTTCCAACACTTTCCCCTGTCTCTGCCCCTATATATTAGGTACCTACCTAGTGCTACCAACCCCTATTTCTGTAGGGAAATGAGAGCAGAGCAGGGTTGACCGAAGGCACGGACTAGGGGTAGACAGACAGAAGAGGTACATGCTTGCTGCCCACCCTTGCGCCCACCTGCCTACCCCTATTTCTGGCCCATTGCCTTTGCCCCTTGTTCCTACCCTCACTCTGTCCCTATGTTTCCCCTGTCCTCACTTACCATTTTGCCCCCAGGCAGCCCCCTCCCCATCACTCAGCAGCACATAATGACAACTTGCACAAAGAAGTGTCTATTTTATTCTAAGGACATGTGATAAATCTCTGGGTTTTGGAAAATGCAATAAAATAACACAAATATTGTTCCTGCTTCATATACACAATTTTAGATCTCAGTTGTCGAACCGTTACATTTTGCGCAGAAATCCGATCATTTTGCTCATCTCTACTATTCCGCTTAGAGAATTAGGTGGTTTTAGCTAGGAAATGCTCTCTGCTATGTTCCTTCTCATGTTAGTGTGTATCTCTTTAACCCTGTGTGCGCTGCATGGCGGCAATGAATGGAATGTAGGCAGTCGGAACTTTCTGTGCACGGCGTTAGTGCTTGTGTGCATTGATATTCAAGCCTGTGTGTGCACAAATTACAGGTAACATTGCAAAATGACTGCACTTTATTTTATTATATACACCAGCGCAGCCAATGAGCTATTGCTGAACTACACCTCCCGGCCAAAGTCAGTTTGTTTATCAGATTTACCTTATCCCTTAAGCTGGGGCCCCTAAGACTGCTCAACACTAACTCTGTTTATACAGCGCCTCTCTGAAAGCCCTGGTAGCTTCAAGCCTGTAATTAATTCAACAGGACCCCACACATCACCCCATAGCATGGCCGTGCCCCCACTGATTCACAGCAGTTGTTTCAAACCAAGCTGCCCCCTACAGAAACTGAAAACAGACTGTAAGCTCTTCTGGGAATAGTTTCCTTTGATCCCCTGTTTAATGTTCTCCTGTAAGATATAATTACCCCTTATTGGGGGCAGAACAGCCCTATTGGGTTTATTTAATGGTTAAATGATTCCCTTTTCTCTGTAATAATAAAACAGTACCTGTACTTGATCCCAACTAAGATATAATTACCCCTTATTGGGGGCAGAACAGCCCTATTGGGTTTATTTAATGGTTAAATGATTCCCTTTTCTCTGTAATAATAAAACAGTACCTGTACTTGATCCCAACTAAGATATAATTACCCCTTATTGGGGGCAGAACAGCCCTATTGGGTTTATTTAATGGTTAAATGATTCCCTTTTCTCTGTAATAATAAAACAGTACCTGTACTTGATCCCAACTAAGATATAATTACCCCTTATTGGGGCAGAACAGCCCTATTGGGTTTATTTAATGGTTAAATGATTCCCTTTTCTCTGTAATAATAAAACAGTACCTGTACTTGATCCCAACTAAGATATAATTACCCCTTATTGGGACAGAACAGCCCTATTGGGTTTATTTCATGGTTAAATGATTCCCTTTTCTCTGTAATAATAAAACAGTACCTGTACTTGATCCCAACTAAGATATAATTACCCCTTATTGGGGGCAGAACAGCCCTATTGGGTTTATTTCATGGTTAAATGATTCCCTTTTCTCTGTAATAATAAAACAGTACCTGTACTTGATCCCAACTAAGATATAATTACCCCTTATTGGGGGCAGAACAGCCCTATTGGGTTTATTTCATGGTTAAATGATTCCCTTTTCTCTGTAATAATAAAACAGTACCTGTACTTGATCCCAACTAAGATATAATTACCCCTTATTGGGGGCAGAACAGCCCTATTGGGTTTATTTAATGGTTAAATGATTCCCTTTTCTCTGTAATAATAAAACAGTACCTGTACTTGATCCCAACTAAGATATAATTACCCCTTATTGGGACAGAACAGCCCTATTGGGTTTATTTCATGGTTAAATGATTCCCTTTTCTCTGTAATAATAAAACAGTACCTGTACTTGATCCCAACTAAGATATAATTACCCCTTATTGGGGCAGAACAGCCCTATTGGGTTTATTTCATGGTTAAATGATTCCCTTTTCTCTGTAATAATAAAACAGTACCTGTACTTGATCCCAACTAAGATATAATTACCCCTTATTGGGGGCAGAACAGCCCTATTGGGTTTATTTAATGGTTAAATGATTCCCTTTTCTCTGTAATAATAAAACAGTACCTGTACTTGATACCAACTAAGATATAATTACCCCTTATTGGGGGCAGAACAGTCCTATTGGGTTTATTTCATGTTAGATAGAGATCCAAATTGCAGAAAGAACCCGTATCTGGAAAACCTCAGGTCCAGAGCATTCTGGATAACAGGTCCCATATCTGTATACATTTATACCCCCAAGTACTTTAGCCCTAACTTTATAAACTTACAAATAAATGCAGATTTTAGTCCCAGGTTGGCTGCATTATTTTATATGATATCCTTATCCCCTTCCCTTTTAACCTTACGTCTCTAAGAGTTGCCGGACTATGATTCCCAGAATGAATTAACCCTTTGTTATGTCGGAAGGATGCAAATAAAACATTTATACCAGTTGTGGAACGCACCAAACTCTTTCAGTCTCATTCGCTTTCATTCATTCGCGTTTCTCTCTTTTTCTTTCTTTCCCGCACTCACCAGAAACCATCCAGTTCCAATTCCCATTCCAGGCTCTTGTCCTCTCACGATTAAATCCATTATTCCATGATCCGAGAGGAAACAGACTTCCACACAAAGAAGGGGGGAAACATATTCCAAAAAGAAAAAGTGTAACCCAAAAAGAAAAAAAAGTGCCTGAACAAATGTTTCTTTTGTAGAATCTAAAGCTCTAAGTCAGATCATTCCTGGGAAGTGCTTGGGAGAGATCCATGCAGCCTCCTGGTTAATGTAAAACACTGGAAAGAGCGAGGGGCAGGAAGGGGAATCAGGCATGTGAGCAGGAATAAGAGAAAAAAAAAATGACTTTTTTTTTTTTTTTTTGGAAAGCGCTTGGGTTGAAAGCAGAGGGATTTCAGGAAATTCAAAGACTCCAACAGGAAATCTGAACACTACACTACAGGCATTCCACCATCTGGAGAGTTAAGGGCACAGCGTTACATCCTGCCCGGCCCGGCCCTGGGAGCCCAAATGTACATTATCTCTCGGCAGATATTCACATCACTGCTTGTTAAAGCAATATATTGATTTACAGAGGGACCACAACTCTTCTGCCCCCCCCCCCCCAGGCTATTTGCTATGGACACGGCTCAGCCTCAGATGCTTTACATATACATAATTCATCACAAGGGAAATGTTCAGGGAGGGTTGCTAAAAATGGGTCTGCCACGGGACTGCTTTAGCTCTAAACTTTATTGGGCTAGCAATAATATACCTACAGGAGGGTGTTATAATAGGGCCCCCCAGCAGGGCACATGAGGCTGTGAAGGGGTTATTCACCTTTGAGTTAACTTTTAGTATAATGTAGAAAGTAATATCCTGAGACAATTTGCAATGAGGGTTTACTAATAGTGTTTACAGCTTGGAATTTCAGAAGCTATCTGGTTGCTAGGGTCCAAGTTACCTTAGTAACCAGGGAGTGGTTTGAATGAGAGGCTGGTTCAGGACCCATTATCCAGAATGCTTGGGATGAAGGGTTTTCCGGATAAGGGGTCGTTCCGTAACATGTTAGATAGATAGATATATAGCAGATAGATAAATAGGTGATAGATAGACAGACAAATAGGTAGACAGATAGATAGATAGATAGATACACAGATGAAGTAGGTATATATTATGGTTACAATATATATCTATTTATATATTTAAATGGATAGATAGACAGAGATGAGACAGATAGATGAACTACATCGATAGATGGCAGATAGATAGATAGATAGATAGATAGATAGATAGATAGATAGGTGATAGATAGATAGATAGATAGGTGATATATAGACAAATTGACAGACAGATAGATAGATGATAGATAGACAGACAAATTGACAGACAGATAGATAGATGATAGATAGACAGACAAATTGACAGACAGATAGATAGATGATATTCGAGATGTCTGAGAAATGATATAGTTCCATTTTATTTAACTGTTTAGAGAGAAAACTTATATTAAAGTAACATTTTTATAATTAATTACGCATTGAAATTGTGTAGGTATTCAGTAACAGAGAGCAGCGCTCCCAAGGAAGCAGGTTGTGCGCAACAGGAAGCTGCATGTATGTCGCGCAGCAGGATTACTGGAAGGCACAGCGCAAAGGAAAACTCCTCAACTGATAAAAAAACAAGAAATGCATTGTTATTTGGGGGTGACTCAGTATTACATTGCTCGTGTTTTGTTTCTCTATATTTTAGTGATTAGCCTGCCAAATATTCACAAATGTTTGCACTGAAACGTGAAACAGGGAGAGCAAACTCAAGCATTTTATCCATCAAATTATTAGTCTTGTTATAAAAATAGAGGGTAATGGATCAGGATATTTGAGAGTTCTGAAAAACGCTGAGAATGCTCATTTGTCATTACTCTGGCGTTTGGCCATTAAATGAAATAGTAATTCAGTGCATTATTATCCAACTGCTACTATAGCCCAAGTCCATTCCCAGAAGCTATTATCCCCCCACTGCTACTATAGGCACCATCTCTCCCTACTATACCTGCTATCCCACAGCCCCAGTCCCTTCCCAGAGGCTATTATCCCCCTACTGCTACTATAGGCACCATCTCTCCCTACTATACCTGCTATCCCACAGCCCCAGTCCCTTCCCAGAGGCTATTATCCCCCCCACTGCTACTATAGGCACCATCTCTCCCTACTATACCTGCTATCCCACAGCCCCAGTCCCTTCCCAGAGGCTATTATCCCCCCACTGCTACTATAGGCACCATCTCTCCCTACTATACCTGCTATCCCACAGCCCCAGTCCCTTCCCAGAGGCTATTATCCCCCCACTGCTACTATAGGCACCATCTCTCCCTACTATACCTGCTATCCCACAGCCCCAGTCCCTTCCCAGAGGCTATTATCCCCCCACTGCTACTATAGGCACCATCTCTCCCTACTATACCTGCTATCCCACAGCCCCAGTCCCTTCCCAGAGGCTATTATCCCCCCCACTGCTACTATAGGCACCATCTCTCCCTACTATACCTGCTATCCCACAGCCCCAGTCCCTTCCCAGAGGCTATTATCCCCCCACTGCTACTATAGGCACCATCTCTCCCTACTATACCTGCTATCCCACAGCCCCAGTCCCTTCCCAGAGGCTATTATCCCCCACTGCTACTATAGGCACCATCTCTCCCTACTATACCTGCTATCCCACAGCCCCAGTCCCTTCCCAGAGGCTATTATCCCCCCACTGCTACTATAGGCACCATCTCTCCCTACTATACCTGCTATCCCACAGCCCCAGTCCCTTCCCAGAGGCTATTATCCCACTGCTACTATAGGCACCATCTCTCCCTACTATACCTGCTATCCCACAGCCCCAGTCCCTTCCCAGAGGCTATTATCCCCCACTGCTACTATAGGCACCATCTCTCCCTACTATACCTGCTATCCCACAGCCCCAGTCCCTTCCCAGAGGCTATTATCCCCCCACTGCTACTATAGGCACCATCTCTCCCTACTATACCTGCTATCCCACAGCCCCAGTCCCTTCCCAGAGGCTATTATCCCCCCCACTGCTACTATAGGCACCATCTCTCCCTACTATACCTGCTATCCCACAGCCCCAGTCCCTTCCCAGAGGCTATTATCCCCCCACTGCTACTATAGGCACCATCTCTCCCTACTATACCTGCTATCCCACAGCCCCAGTCCCTTCCCAGAGGCTATTATCCCCCCACTGCTACTATAGGCACCATCTCTCCCTACTATACCTGCTATCCCACAGCCCCAGTCCCTTCCCAGAGGCTATTATCCCACTGCTACTATAGGCACCATCTCTCCCTACTATACCTGCTATCCCACAGCCCCAGTCCCTTCCCAGAGGCTATTATCCCCCCACTGCTACTATAGGCACCATCTCTCCCTACAATACCTGCTATCCCACAGCCCCAGTCCCTTCCCAGAGGCTATTATCCCACTGCTACTATAGGCACCATCTCTCCCTACTATACCTGCTATCCCACAGCCCCAGTCCCTTCCCAGAGGCTATTATCCCCCCACTGCTACTATAGGCACCATCTCTCCCTACAATACCTGCTATCCCACAGCCCCAGTCCCTTCCCAGAGGCTATTATCCCCCCACTTCTACTATAGGCACCATCTCTCCCTACAATACCTGCTATCCCACAGCCCCAGTCCCTTCCCAGAGGCTATTATCCTCCCACTGCTACTATAGGCACCATCTCTCCCTACAATACCTGCTATCCCACAGCCCCAGTCCCTTCCCAGAGGCTATTATCCTCCCACTGCTACTATAGGCACCATCTCTCCCTACTATACCTGCTATCCCACAGCCCCAGTCCCTTCCCAGAGGCTATTATCCCCCCACTGCTACTATAGGCACCATCTCTCCCTACTATACCTGGTATCCCACAGCCCCAGTCCCTTCCCAGAGGCTATTATCCCCCCACTGCTACTATAGGCACCATCTCTCCCTACTATACCTTCTATCCCACAGTCCCAGTCCCTTCCAGAGGCTATTATCCCACTGCTACTATAGGCACCATCTCTCCCTACTATACCTGCTATCCCACAGCCCCAGTCCCTTCCCAGAGGCTATTATCCCCCCACTGCTACTATAGGCACCATCTCTCCCTACTATACCTTCTATACCACAGCCCCAGTCCCTTCCCAGAGGCTATTATCCCCCCACTGCTACTATAGGCACCATCTCTCCCTACTATACCTGCTATCCCACAGCCCCAGTCCCTTCCCAGAGGCTATTATCCTCCCACTGCTACTATAGGCACCATCTCTCCCTACTATACCTGCTATCCCACAGCCCCAGTCCCTTCCCAGAGACTATTATCCCCCCACTGCTACTATAGGCACCATCTCTCCCTACTATACCTGCTATCCCACAGCCCCAGTCCCTTCCCAGAGGCTATTATCCCACTGCTACTATAGGCACCATCTCTCCCTACTATACCTGCTATCCCACAGCCCCAGTCCCTTCCCAGAGGCTATTATCCCCCCACTGCTACTATAGGCACCATCTCTCCCTACTATACCTGCTATCCCACAGCCCCAGTCCCTTCCCAGAGGCTATTATCCCACTGCTACTATAGGCACCATCTCTCCCTACTATACCTGCTATCCCACAGTCCCAGTCCCTTCCCAGAGGCTATTATCCCCCCACTGCTACTATAGGCACCATCTCTCCCTACTATACCTGCTATCCCACAGCCCCAGTCCCTTCCCAGAGGCTATTATCCCCCCACTGCTACTATAGGCACCATCTCTCCCTACTATACCTGCTATCCCACAGCCCCAGTCCCTTCCCAGAGGCTATTATCCCCCCACTGCTACTATAGGCACCATCTCTCCCTACTATACCTGCTATCCCACAGCCCCAGTCCCTTCCCAGAGGCTATTATCCCAATGCTACTATAGGCACCATCTCTCCCTACTATACCTGCTATCCCACAGCCAAAGTCCCAGTGTTAATAGGGCTTTCCATCCCTCACTGCTTGCTGATGTTTCTCTAGTTTCACATATTTAAATAAAAATCTCAGTCAGGACCCACCTCTGGTCCCTCTATACATTTGGGAGCCTTGTCACCGGATCAGCTGCATGTGTGGCCCATCAGTTGTTGCTGAAGTACAACTTCCAGAATAATCTGGATATTGGAAGTTCTTAACAAGCATCAATTAGCATCTCAAGGCCATAGGTTGTCTGGTTTAATTAATGAGGCCCTATATATAATCGAATTTGGCCCAAGACCCTCTACCACAAAAATGACCCTGCCGATTAGATATTTTTGGATTTACAGCACAAACACACATTACACAACCTGTAACAGAGACATTAGCTCATACAGAACATAAATAGAAATGGTGCCGAGGGCTGATGGCCGTTCCTGTTTAGGGCAATGTAAAGGAGATAGATATTCATTTCCATTCGAGGTCAGTTCATCTGTGTCTCATTGTGTTGCCATATTTGTTGATGTTATGGATTTCCTGTCTCACCATTCACATCTTTTCCTTTGTAAGTGGAAATTTTAAGGGGATAAAAATATCTGGAATGCCCACACGCTGTCAATAAAGTTGTTTTTAGACGAGAAGCAGGAAGTGCTCTGGGTAGAAAGGAAGTGCCAGTCAGACTGCTACGAAAAGCGGTGGAACCACAGGAAGTCGGTATCAGTACTTACACACGCAGAGTTGCCACCGGGTTATATATTCTCTGTAACCTTAAACAATATAGCAAATACCAGCTGAGAATCTGTGACCTGGAGCAGACATGACTTCTGCTGTACTGTTTCATGAGTCGGAACCAGGGAGCAGAAAGGGACAGATAGAGCTTACAACAGCAATTACTAAATATAACTGTAAAACCAGTATGTGACCTGTGCTCTGATAAACTTCAGTCACACTTTACTGCTGCGCTGCAAGTTGGAGTGATATCCCCCCTCACCCCCAGCAGCCGATCAGCAGAACAATGGGAAGGGAGCAAGATAGCAGCTCCCAGTAGGTATCAGAATAGCACTCAATAGTAAGAAATCCAAGTCCGGCTTGGGACTCCTCCAGTTACATGGGAGTAGGAGAAACAATAGGTTAGCTGAAAGCAGTTCTAATGAGTAGCGCTGGCTGAAAGCTCAGACTCAGGCACAAGGCACTAAGATGGCGCCTACACACCAATATTACAGCTACAAATACATTTGTTGCTTCAAGAATAAAATGTTAAATTTTAGAGTGAATTATTTGCTATAAAAATCATGCCAGTATCCCTTTGTTGAGTGCATTCTGGGAAATTGGTTAGAATTACATTTTTGTTTCTCTATGCAAACACAATTTGTGAGTGGAGTTCCCTTTGTAATGGCCACATGAATGTTACAATATAGAAAAGTCCATCTAAATAAAAAGGGGTAAGGAAATGCAGAATAACTAGAATAGTTGGCCAGTTTTCATGTGGTTTAAGTTTTGGGCCAATGCCAGCTGCCCATAATTGAGGCCCATAAACTAAAGTCATAATGAAGAGAAAATTTGGCTTGGCACTAAAAAAAGTCTATAAAGTCCATAGTGCATATAGCTATAAAGGCTATGAGCAAACTTAGGGGGCTGTTCCTGCTGAATTGTGCTTAGTACCGGGGAATCCCTATGTGCCATAGTTTTATGGTATCTCTCTGTACAGGCAATGAGCAAACTTAGGGGGCTGTTCCTGCTGAATTGTGCTTAGTACAGGGGAATCCCTATGCTGCCATAGTTTTATGGTATCTCTCTGTACAGGCTATGAGCAAACTTAGGGGGCTGTTCCTGCTGAATTGTGCTTAGTACAGGGGAATCCCTATGCTGCCATAATTTTATGGTATCTCTCTGTACAGGCTATGAGCAAACTTAGGGGGCTGTTCCTGCTGAATTGTGCTTAGTACAGGGAAAACCCTATGCTGCCATAGTTTTATGGTATCTCTCTGTACAGGCTATGAACAAACTTAGGGGGCTGTTCCTGCTGAATTGTGCTTAGTACAGAGGAATCCCTATGTGCCATAGTTTTATGGTATCTCTCTGTACAGGCTATGAGCAAACTTAGGGGGCTGTTCCTGCTGAATTGTGCTTAGTACAGAGGAATCCCTATGTGCCATAGTTTTATGGTATCTCTCTGTACAGGCTATGAGCAAACTTAGGGGGCTGTTCCTGCTGAATTGTGCTTAGTACAGGGGAATCCCTATGTGCCATAGTTTTATGGTATCTCTCTGTACAGGCTATGAGCAAACTTAGGGGGCTGTTCCTGCTGAATTGTGCTTAGTACAGGGAAATCCCTATGTGCCATAGTTTTATGGTATCTCTCTGTGAGCAGACTCACACAAATACTCAAAGCAAGATAAAAATACCGTAATTGGACACTTGCAGGAAAAAAAAAACGAAACCTATTACACATCTTTAAAATAGCCTTTAGCAGGAAATCACAGCTGGGAGTTGCACGCTAGGCAGGAAGTGATGAGTGCATCAACAATTAGTTCCATAAGGACATCCTTTCCCCTAAGACACAGCATACAGTATGTAATATCAGTCTTATGTGCAAAATCAATTAAATAATTCTCTAGGGATGTTTTCCCCTGGCAAATACAGAGATACAAATACTAACATGGATGTATGAAATGTCAACATATTCTGCAACGTTGTAAAATCTAAAACATGTATTGATAAAAATATATAGCAATACAGATATACAGATAAATACACAGGTACAATGATACAATTACAGAAATTCGGATACAGATACATAGAGAAAGAGACAGAGCTAAGGATATGGAGATACATAGGTAGAGATAGAGAGATACAGAAATGCAGATAGAGATACATTGATACAGAGATACAGAAACATAGATACAGACAGAGATAGAGATACAGAAATCCAAATACAAAGATACAAATACAAATATGCAGATATATAGATTCAGATAAAAAGAAACATATTGATAGATGCAGATGGGGCACGTGGCCGGTGGGGGCACCTTGTCCGACCCTGACATTACTAATAGAGATATAATGGTACAGAGATAGTAAAATACAAAAATACAGATAGATACAAATATAAAGACACAGATATATACATTTTATATTTGCATTGCATTTGGGCTCCATTTAGCCCCTCTCTCCCTAATAAACATGGCTCTTTTGCTACAGAGATGCAGATATAGAGATACAAAAAATATAAATACAGATTTATACACCATAGATACAGATACATAGATACAGAGACGTATATACAGATATACAGACAGATACAGATTCAGAAATACAAAAAATATAAATACAGATTTATACACCATAGATACAGATATATAGATACAGACACAGATATAGATAGATAGGGAGGCATAGATACAGATACATAGATACAGAGATGTATATACAGAGATACAGACAGATACAGATACAGAAATACAAAAAATATAAATACAGATGTATACACCATAGATGCAGATATATAGATATAGACACAGATACAGACAGATAGGGAGGCATAGATACAGATACAGAGATACAGAGACGTATATACAGATATACAGACAGATACAGATTCAGAAATACAAAAAATATAAATACAGATTTATACACCATAGATACAGATATAGAGCTACAGACACAGATACAGATAGATAGGGAGGCATAGATACAGAGAGAGATGCAGATACAGAGATACAGATAGATGGAAGAAAGCAAATCAGGTTTATTCTGACCCACAGTAAGGGGTTTCTTCTCATTAGTAAGAGCTGGTTGGGGTTTCAAGACAAATTCCTTTACCCAAGAAGTGGAAATAAATTAATTAACCACATTCTAAGAGTTAATTAATGAGCTCAGAGAATGTCATTTCGTATTTGATCAGAGAAACCGTATGAATGTTCAGGCCTGAGATTATGGCTTTTGCATTCGTACTACTAGTGCTGGTTACCCAATATCATGAAAGGGAAATCTGCCGAAAAACTATTTATTTTTATAATGACAAAGATACCGTTAAAAGCATCTGTCATATCCGCCTTAATACAGTTTTCACTGCCTTATGGTAATGGGTAAATGTAAATGCTACTGAAAGCACCGTCTGTCTGGCAGTTCATATTGTCTGGGTTTGTATTACTGGAAGCGTTGGCCGCTTGTGACTTGGTTGAAGTTCTGTGCCCATGCCAGGTGCCCATTATAAACTCTGAACTATGGAGAGAGACGTCATTGGGATAGGAAATGGGCAAGGCATCTGCCCTAATGGCCAGCAGATAAGGCTATAGAAATATATAGATATGCACTGAAGCCTGGCAGTTATTCTGATTTTGGTATAGTTCTTGTGTATTTATTATACAACATATTGTGCAGCGCTGTATAATAAATAGGTATATACATTAAACCTACGCATTTATACAAAAACAACAAATAAATGACGCAATAGGTAAAAAGGCCCTGCACAAATAAGCTTGCAATCTAAAAACTAAGATCCCAACTAAGATATAATTACCCCTTATTGGGGGCAGAACAGCCCTATTGGGTTTATTTAATGGTTAAATGATTCCCTTTTCTCTGTAATAATAAAACAGTACCTGTACTTGATCCCAACTAAGATATAATTACCCCTTATTGGGGCAGAACAGCCCTATTGGGTTTATTTCATGGTTAAATGATTCCCTTTTCTCTGTAATAATATAACAGTACCTGTACTTGATCCCAACTAAGATATAATTACCCCTTATTGGGGCAGAACAGTCCTATTGGGTTTATTTAATGGTTAAACGATTCCCTTTTCTCTGTAATAATAAAACAGTACCTGTACTTGATCCCAACTAAGATATAATTACCCCTTATTGGGGCAGAACAGCCCTATTGGGTTTATTTAATGGTTAAATGATTCCCTTTTCTCTGTAATAATAAAACAGTACCTGTACTTGATCCCAACTAAGATATAATTACCCCTTATTGGGGCAGAACAGCCCTATTGGGTTTATTTAATGGTTAAATGATGTTTAGCAGATTTAAATTATGGAGATCCAAATTATGGAAAGATCCCTTATCTGGAAAACCCCAGGTCGCGAGCATTCTGGATAACAGGTCCCATACCTGTACATTAAAAGTTCCCTATAGGTCACGTTGATGCTCCTGCTGCACAATTATGGAACATAGAGGAACATGGGGGATCAGAAAGGTAAAGTAAAAGCATCGGGCAAATACTTTTATGGCAAAATTACAAACAGCCTGCAAAGCCAATGTAGGATGTAAAGAAAGATTTAATTTCTGGTGTCAGTGTCTCTTTAATAAATAACCCAGCAACCGACAGAGGGTCCCCGCTGGGAGCAGCCCCATATGGGGGAATAAAGGAATAATATAATATATTAGAGGCTGTTGGCGACGGTGATAGATTACAGAGGGCGAGGGCAGGCAAGGGTTAATATGATTGATGGCCCTGTGCGCAGTAAAACCGGCAAGTGGCTTCTCCTCCCGCGGTGACACTGCGAGAATTAAACTCGCATCAGAGGGAAAGGCATTTTGTGCAGCTATAAATAATGGCAGACTCTTGGCTCCCCCTGTCAGGCCTCATTAACTGAGCATCAGTCATTAGCCGGACACGGTTCCTGAGGATGTGTCTGTACTGGACGGGCTTTGGGCAGCCGACTGCGCGCCACTAAATCACTCATCCACTCATTATGGATGCGGCGTATTCAGCTTCCAACGCCGCGTCTTCCTTCTCATCAGCGGAAATGTAATAAAAAGGTGCAAAGCTTGCTGTAGGTCTAGTTGCCTATAGCAACCAATCAGCAGGTAGCATTTACTGGTCACTGGCTGAAAAGCAAAAAGCTATTGGTAAACATATCGCATTGGGGCCCATGTGTCTCCAGTTTGGCCCACTGAAGATGAGCCAAAAGGGTGTTTTTCTATTTAACCAGCTTGGCATATGATGTATGTCTCCTGGGTAAAAAAGAAAAAAAAAGAAACTGCAGGAAAAGCTAATCGCTGCCAGATTATATTCAGCAGTCATGATCAGCTGCCAACTCAGAGCTACACCATTTATTATTATTATTATTATTAACATTTATTTATAAAGCGCCAACATATCCCGCAGCGCTGTACAATAAGTGGGTTACATACATTGGACATACAGAGTAACATATAAAGCAACCAGTAACCGATACAGGAGGGGAAGAGGGCCATGTACGCCATGCTACATTATGGCCTACTATAGGGGAACCCTGTTCCCAATGTGTCCTAAACTGTCTTGTTTTTGTGGAGGTACAGGTACGGGACCAGTTATCCAGAATGCTCGGGACCTGGGGTTTTCAAGATAAGGGGTCTTTCCATAATTCAGATCTCCTACCTTAAATCTGCTAAAAAAATAATTTAAACAGTAATTAAACCCAATAGGATTGTTTTGGCTTCACTAAGGATTAACTATATCTTAGTTGGGATCAAGTACAGGTACTGTTTTATTATTACAGAGAAAAGGGAATTATTTAACCATTAAATAAACCCAATAGGGCTGTTCTGCCCCCAATAAGGGGTAATTATATCTTAGTTGGGATCAAGTACAGGTACTGTTTTATTATTACAGAGAAAAGGGAATCATTTAACCATTAAATAAACCCAATAGGGCTGTTCTGCCCCCAATAAGGGGTAATTATATCTTAGTTGGGATCAAGTACAGGTACTGCTTTATTATTACAGAGAAAAGGGAATCATTTAACCATTAAATAAACCCAATAGGGCTGTTCTGCCCCCAATAAGGGGTAATTATATCTTAGTTGGGATCAAGTACAGGTACTGTTTTATTATTATAGAGAAAAGGGAATCATTTAACCATTAAATAAACCCAATAGGGCTGTTCTGCCCCAATAAGGGGTAATTATATCTTAGTTGGGATCAAGTACAGGTACTGTTTTATTATTACAGAGAAAAGGGAATCATTTAACCATGAAATAAACCCAATAGGGCTGTTCTGCCCCAATAAGGGGTAATTATATCTTAGTTGGGATCAAGTACAGGTACTGTTTTATTATTACAGAGAAAAAGGAAATCATTTTTAAAAATGTGAATTATTTGCTTAAAATGGAGTCTATGGGAGTTGACCTTTTCATAATTCAGAACTTTCTGGATAATGGGTTTCCGGATAAGGGGTCCGGTACCTGTAAATAGTTTTACTAGATTGGTATCCCTTTCATGCCTCTCCTAGGTCCAGTTGCTCTGGGGCAGTTGCAGCCGGGGGTTTAGCCAGAAGGCCGGTTAGTATGAGATTTGGGGGAAAAGGTTTTATCCCCTGGAGATCTACAAGAACATTATAAGAATAATATATGTCCCCTGCTCTGCTGAAAATGTGTGTCCAACCAGAATCGTAGCCCCCATAGCTACATAGTAGCCTATTTATATGAATGATATCAACAAAGTCCATCTACAAAGAAGGACTACTAAGTACAACAGGCCACAGCTTTGCACCATTTCCAACGAGCCCCATAGTTCTTACAGCCACAATACAGAACATTTAAACACATACAACATTCTCATCCTTTTTGCTGTTACTGGCACCTTTTAATTCTTCCCACCCACTGTGTTGCCTTCTGTTTAGATGAGGTTTCATTATATAACTGTAGGAATTTATGGAGTTATTTCCAACCCAAACACATATGAAGCTGCCACAGAGAGAACATACCAGATTATTTCATATAGTGCGCTGGTCAGAATCAAACTCAGGAGCCCAGCGCTGCACTAACCACTCATTTCATAGATAGATAATAATGATTTTCTTATAGGTCTCTAGGAAACATCTCAAGCAAGTACACAGCGAATAATCAATTAAAAATGATCAATTTCCCAGAATAACAGAAATCGATAGAATGTTTTTTTTTTTTACCTATTTTTAGCTCAAGAGAGCTTTGTGTCTTACAGTACTCCCCCATGTTTGCTAATGGCACAGTCCTATATAATATTTATTTGCCCTTATGTATGGGGGCAGTGTATTTTCTGCTACTCTTGTTCTATGAGTCTTATTCAGACATCTCGCTACTCGAAAGGTATATAGGGAATATATTCCCCCTTCTTTAAAACATATATGGATATTAGAAATCTCCAGCATCTGATACTATATGATATACATGTTTTATTGATGGTGGGTCATGTGATGCAAATGGTCACGTGCTTCTTTAATATGAATGACCTGTCATGTTAGGATCAATGGCTGATCCAATACCACTGATTTACAAAGAGCAATAAAATGGATGTTGCCCAAGGCAGCCATTAGGGGGTCGACTATACTAATTATCTTATAGGGTGCCGGCCACAATGCCAATGCACAGCCTGTTTCCAAATCATTTTTACAGATTTTATATATCCACCATCTTGGAACCCTACTTTCACAGGTATGCACATATAATACTTATTATAGATATCCATGTGTTGTTGTGTTAAACCGGTCTATTGTGTATGTTGGGCAAAAAGGTACCAAACCAAAAGTGTGAAAATGTTATTATTAACCAACATGGTGGGGCCTTTACTCGCCCATAACTGGCACGTGGGCACTGGGTGATGTGATTGCTGCTACTGGTGAGTATGTTGTCAATTCCTGTGAGTGGCCTGAAATAATAATTGCTCAAATAATTGCCAGTTAATAGAGCTTCTCCAGCAGAATCCTGCATTGTAATCTGTTTTTCCCATGGAGCTAGCCATATTCTTCATTTCCCAGGGTGCCACAGCCATGTGACCTGTGCTCTGATAAACTTCACTCACACTTTACTGCTGCGCTGCAAGTTGGAGTGATATCCGCCCCCCCCTCACCCCCAGCAGCCAATCAGCAGAACAATGGGAAGGGAGCAAGATAGCAGCTCCCAGTAGGTATCAGAATAGCACTCAATAGTAAGAAATCCAAGTCCGGCTTGGGACTCCTCCAGTTACATGGGAGTAGGAGAAACAATAGATTAGCTGAGAGCAGTTCTAATGTGTAGCGCTGGCTCCTTCTGAAAGCTCAGACTCAGGCACACTTTACTGCTGCGCTGCAAGTTGGAGTGATATCCCGCCCCCCCTCACCCCCAGCAGCCGATCAGCAGAACAATGGGAAGGGAGCAAGATAGCAGCTCCCAGTAGGTATCAGAATAGCACTCAATAGTAAGAAATCCAAGTCCGGCTTGGGACTCCTCCAGTTACATGGGAGTAGGAGAAACAATAGGTTAGCTGAAAGCAGTTCTAATGTGTAGCGCTGGCTGAAAGCTCAGACTCAGGCACAATGCACTGAGATGGCGCCTACACACCAATATTACAGCTACAAATACATTTGTTGGTTCAAGAATAAAATGTTAAATAGCAGAGGGAATTATTTTGCTATGTAAACAGTGTCATTTAAGTTTATGTAATTTCATAATTGTATCTAAATAACATAGAAATTGAGTTTATTGCAACTATTGCATGATTTACCAAACAGTTGCTACTTTTGCCTCCAACCTGGTGCATTACATGCAATGGCTGCTGACCCGCTGGGCTGGAACGGTATATAAAACACAGCATTTCTTGCCGTACTATGTTGTAGGCTTTTACATTTTCCTTTTTATATTTGAAGATACCAAAGCAAAATGTATTTTCTCTATCATAAAATGATCTTGCTGTTGCCTTTGCAGGCTGTTTTGCACTTGTCAGCAGAGATAGCGGAGTTCTAGGCCCACGACACGAGCACCGTCTTTCCCCGCACATAAAAGCCCAAGGCATTATACAGCGCACAGATAACAGCCTCAGCATTTTAAGAGGAAACATTAGCAAAAGTGAGTCTGACCGAAAGTGTTTACAATTCAATTGCAATCCTCGGAGGAATACGATATGCAATGAGCCTCAGTTAATGCATGTCTATGGTAGGCAGGGGGAAGAGTATATGTGAATTCAAGGCAGAATATTCTAAAATTTGCTAATTTAAACCTGTGGCTCTTTTGGGTCAGTCCTCCAGAGCATCATTTTGGTTAAACTAAAAAACCTCTGAACTTGTAGGCAATTATGAATAATATATGGCACTGGTTTCACTTTGCTCTAAAAATTAATACTATCTGTAAAAATGGCCCCTTTATTGGAGCTGCCTATAGATCCTCTCAGGTCCCTGTCTGTGTTTCAAATGAGGGGTGGGCGTGTCCCTGCCAGAAGCACAGTAGGAGGGGGATAGCCAATCACAGCCCTGCACTCACACAAGCACAGACAGGCTTCAGTTCCCTATCAGGTCAGCCTAGCTGCTGATTGGTTCCTATCCTACAGTGCAGTGTGCTGAGTCCCGCCGCCCCCCTGCACAGCTTGGGAAAGTAGGCAGCAAGAAGTGGAACAGATGGGTGGGACTAGTGGGGTTTTTGCAGAAATTTAATAAATCAGCCTGAAACACTACTTTTTAAAGCACATTCCTTATATATTTAGATTTAGATTTAGAAATATTTCCCTTTTAAAGTGGTGGAATAGGGTCCATCGGCTCCCAAGCAGTTCTATGACTCTCCTTAAGCAAATCGGGCCTTAGCAGACTGGGCAATAGATCAGGAGAAGGTGCAAGGCCTTCTTAAGGGTGAGGTTTATCGATGGCTCGCTTTATCAGATGTTCCTATAACTTGTGTGCCTGAGCTCATAGCTTAGGAACAAGGTTGCCTGAGTGACTAGTGAGTGCCATTGAGCACACCGTGTCCACAGCATTCTCTGGATTTTACCCATCTGTCACAGTATCAGTGGAACCCATAGGGCACTTCAGTCTAATTCTCTCGTTTGGCCTCAGTCTCAGACACATAGTTTATTTCTTCCATAGTGTCTAATGTCCTGACCCATCACAGAACAGAATGCTTGTACTGCACTTATCTTGTAGGTTCAGTACATATATTTATACAGTATATATGTAAGACTAGTCTCACTTATTGCTTCTAAGTGTCTGGTTGTCTGATCCATGTTGTGTCTCATGAAGCAAAATCAATTGAGCAGTAGATAAATGTTGGATGTAAAGCACTCACGTGTATTGGGATTTATGGGCTTGGCACCCTGCCACCTACCTGAGAGAGTCCCCCCCGGCCCTGCCATAAAGTCAGTGTTCCAACAAGCCTCTGGCGCTGAAATCCTGTACATGATTTGTACACAGAATATAGGAAGGATGACAGGTGTTCTGAGACCTAGCTTGCCTTGGGCCTTGGAACTTGAGCTCTGGACCTTGCTCATCCTCAGGAGAATCTCTAGACTCATCATAAGCTTCTCTACCTCATCCATTAGATTCACTGCAACCTTGTTAAGACCAGCAGAAGGCAACCCATTTGTTAGAACTTTCCTATCCTCTAGCCTTGTTTTATAAGTTATTTGGGCAGTTTTCTGAGGTGTTCCTGAGCTTCTATGGATTCTATGGTCTCTTTATCAGACTCCTGCTGCCTGCTCTTGACCTCTTGTCTTTCCACCAGACTTTGGTGCCACCCTGATGTGTATTTTACAATATAGTTGGACTAACATAAGGATACATAGCAAGTTCTTGGAGGCACTGAAAATGTTCTAAAACCAGGCAAGCTGTAAGGGTCATCTGTACCTTCAGCAGGATAGCTGACTTAGCCTGTAAGTACCTATAAGGGGGTTGTGTGTGGTCCCTCCAGTCTGAGATTTTTGGCCTGTGGGGAATCCTGACAGATATCCTATTGGGCTGCAGAGGTGCCTTGATTTGGTTCTCTCCCAGTTGGTCTGCATAGGCCCACAGTATGATCTATTGGTTGGCCAAGGGACCAAATGATCAGATTAACCACTCGTCTGGCTGAGATCCACAGCAGCAATGCCGAAAATACCATAGTCTGCTGATCCATCTCCCAGAATTCCACAGAGGGCACCGAGTCCCCAAAGCCATTGTAGCCAATGAGATCGGGCAAGCCTTGGCCCTGTCGTATCCGACGGTAGGGAAAGACCATGTTACTCAGCTCCATCGCTGGTGGCAACTTGTGTGCAAAGGGACTGAGCAGATGTGCGGGACTCTCACATGTCTGCCTTGTACCCCAAAATGCTCTGTGTGTTTAATCACCCTTAAATCATTTTAAAATAAACTGTCATCACATATTTCCTTTTACAAAGAATTTAAGGTGGACGTGTAATAAATCTGTTTATGAAAGTCTTTAATTTTTTTTCTGATATCTACATTTTTAACAATTTGCTTGCAAATTCCCAGTTTTAACATTTATAATATTTAATGATTTCATGCAGCAAGTTCGAGAGCAGAAGGGTTTGGGGTCCAGCTGCGGACTATTGTCCGGCATCCTTTTGCTTAGGGCAGGCAGTAAGTACAGAGCTCCCTTTGGCGCTCCCTAACTTGATCCACTAACGTAGAGAAGTGCAAGGCACAAATGTGCAGTAAACATGGCAGTTTGTGCTTGTTTTTTTGCAGAAACCCCTAA
This sequence comes from Xenopus tropicalis, assembly GCF_000004195.4. Taxonomy (NCBI): domain Eukaryota; kingdom Metazoa; phylum Chordata; class Amphibia; order Anura; family Pipidae; genus Xenopus; species Xenopus tropicalis. The sequence continues at coordinate 142,258,453 of NC_030682.2, forward strand.
GTCATTATGCAGTTTCAATTGGGCAGGGACTGATGAATAGTATTTTTATATACCTAAAGAACGTAGGAATATGTTGATGTAATATAAGGGATATAAGGCAAATAGACACACATTCTTTCAAAATCTTATTTCCAGTTCCAATAATAAGTTCCAACCATAATTTGCTACCCTTGTACAGAAAGCCCAGTCTGTACATGACTTAAAACTCCAATTTAGTACTACTGAAGATTGTAAGCTCTTTTGGGCAGGGTTCTCTTCACCTCCTGTATCGGTTATTGATTGCTTTATATGTTACTCTGTATGTCCAATGTATGAAACCCACTTATTGTACAGCGCTGCGGGATATGTTGGCGCTTTATAAATAAATGTTAATAATAAATAATAATACTGAGAGTTAAGGTGGCCTTATGAGTGGAACTTTTCCTGAAATTCCCACCTACGGGTGGGCAATATTGAGCAAATTCGATCGTTTGGCCCTAGGCGGGTATAGGAGCCGATGTGGTCCCTGATCTGACGGAAAAATCAAAACTACCGGATCGAGATTTTGGTTAGGGAGGCCCGTCGTTACTGCCCATACACAGTACCTTTACTCTTGGTGCACAAACCGCTGGTAAATTTGCTGCCCGTGTACACAGAGCTCTACGGTACATCACTTAAATCCTCTGTTCAATTACAAGGTGCCTCTTTAATAAATACTCCATACACAAACCATTAGTAACATTAGTTACCATTGGCAAAATCCAAAGACATATTATAATTAGATAAAGGATATCTAATCACTGTCCTGGGGTCAAATAGTCACATACAGTACTGTAGAATTTGGCCACATATACTGATGGCACCAAGGAGTGGATATGCGTGAAGGAAAGTTCTTCCGCATCTGTTGATACCTCCTCAATCTGCCAGGGTCTGTCCCAACCAACCCCCACAGTAGTAAGGTCAGGATCAACCCAACTGACTGACCAAATCTGGGCATGCGTGACCACCTTGACCACATCTGCTGCCCAACTTCCTATGCTCTAGATTGAAGGGGTAAAAACTGGGTGCATTTGAATATTCCAGCAGCGAAGAGTTAAATGTTTAGACTTGTGGTGCCGTTCTGTGTTGGGCAAAATCTTGTTTTATTTATCCTGAGAGGGAGCAGCAGGGATTGCCAACATTTGCTGAACAGGGAGCACCCAGAGCAGAGCCTTTAAAATAAATCATTATCCTCTGTTTAGAAATACCAGTCTAGGTGGCATCATAAATATTACTGACTGTCATCACCATGGCATGATGGGACCTTGCTAGAGTGTTTCTTTCTTTTTTCATGGCAATAGTTACTCAGACTCCTGTTTATATACTTTAAGCGTGATAGATGGCAAAGCTGCCAGGGTTTGAGACTGAGGCTGTATTGGCTGTATTGGAGTGTGAATTAGAAAGGTACTATACGCCAGGCATTGGCGGAGGTAGGCCCAACACAGGGATGCCCATTAGTGGTCAACTAGGGAGGTCCTAACCTAACAACTGTAAAATTATTATTCATTAAAGGTGTGGTTCACCTTTAGGTTTACTTCTCGGGGTATATTTATCATGCAGTGTAAAAAGTGGAGTGAAGCATTACTGGTAATATTGCCCAGGGCAACCAATCAGCAATTAGATTTCAACTGTCAGAAAACCAAAGCAAAGCATCTGATTGGCTGTATGAGCAACATCACCGGTAATGTTGTACTCCACTTTTTACAGCATGATAAATATACTTAGATTGTAAGCTCTATGGGGCAGAGACCTCCTTCCTACTGTGTCTCATACCACATGGCAACTTTTCAATTGGTCTTCATTGTTTATTTTTTATAGTCTTTTAATTTTTGCTTTAGTCTTCTGACTCTTTCCAGCTTTCAAACGGGGGTCGCTGACCCCAGCAGCCATAAAGCTATTGCTCCGCGAGGCTTCAATTTTATTGTCATTGTTACTTTTTATTATTTATTTTTCTATTCAGGCGCTCTCCTGTTTAAATACCAATTTCAACCCTAGCAACCAGATAACTGCTGAAACACCAAACTGGAGAGTTACTGAACAAAAAGTTAAATAATTAAAAAAAAAAACCCCACAAATAATGAAGACCAGTTGCATATTGTCTTAGAACAGTGCTGTCCAACTTCTACTGTGCCGAGGGCCGGAATTTCTCTAGCATACAAGGTGGAGGGCCGCTAATGGAAGCCAGTTTTGACCACTCCCCTTTTTGAAACCACACCCACTTCAAACCACACCTATTTTATCACAATGGTGGGAACACAGCAAAATCCCAAATGCTTGGTCCTTACTGTGGGGATATCAACCATCATTCATATGTGAAAGAATTATGTCATATTAAGATATACCCTTAAATTCCATATGCCTCCTCCTCCCCTGTGGATAGCAGAGCAACCCCCAGTACATAATTACACACCTTAGGGACCATTTAATGGCTATTTCCAACTGCTAACAAACTCCCACAACAAACCCCTGCCAGGTTCACCTCCCACAAGCAGCATAGGGCAAGCAGAGTATGGCACACACAGGCAGCACTCTGCCTGTCCTACCCTCCCTGTGTGTGCCATAATCTGCCTTCTCTATGCTGCCTCTGTGTACCATACTCTGCCTGCCCTACCCTGCCTGTGTGTGCCATACTCTGCCTGCCCTACCCTGCCTGTGTGTGCCATACTCTGCCTGCCCTACCCTGCCTGTGTGTGCCATACTCTGCCTGCCCTACCCTGACTGTGTGTGCCATACCCTCCCTGACCTATGCTGCCTGTGTGTGCCATACTCTACCTGCCCTATGCTGGCTGTATGTGCCATACTCTGCCTACAGTACCTATGTCTGAGGTGTGAAGAAGTGAACAATGGGAGTGATTACAGTCTGAGCCTGAGGTGTGAACACTGCAGGGGGTGAACCATGCAGGTATTAAAAGGTGTGAAAAACACAGGGGATTACATTTTTAAACAATACAGAGGGATTACAGCCTGAATCTGAGGTGAGAACCATGCAGGGGGGCCAGTTAATCTCAGTACTGATACCATTTAATGCTTACTCAAAGGTAAGCCATCAAAGCAGCCAGACAGGTGGGGGGCCACACAGAGGGGGGTCGCGGGCCGCATGCGGCCCGCGGGCCGCCAGTTGGACAGCACTGTCTTAGAATATTACTCGCAACGTCTCTTTTTGTGTTTCTTTGCATCCAGTATCCACCTAGGCCTATTCTCTCATTGTACTTCTATTACTTAAAATATAAACCTGGTGTATGGAAGGCACCTGCGGGCACAATGGGCTGACACAGCCTGTTATACGGGGTACTGATTTATATACAGCACATGGGGGGAAAGAAATGGAACATGAATACCAGTGTTATTGCTATAGAACTGTTCCTAGCAACCGGGCGGAGGACAGAATGCCAGGCTGAAAGAAATAGGGACCTGGCTACTTGTAAAAGAGTGGCCAAGCCTTTTCCCGGGCACCTTGTTCTTGCACCACTCAATTACCTAGTGGCTTCATGGCCCTTTATCAGGGACAGACCTTCCTGCCTGGATAGCAAGGAATCTCCCAGTGGGGCAAATCCCATCCGTTCTCTTATTTCTACCATAGAGCTCTGTAATACAAATATCATTTAGTACATAGTTAGTGGGCCCAATACATTAGGTTCCCTGGCGCACCCAGCCCAACACTACCCTTTATCAAGACATAAATTCCAAAACCTATTGTGGGGCTAAATAACATAAAATCCCATCTGTTTCCACCAAATATATTACATGAAATTGAGATTTTGCTAAATATGAGTTATTGCTTTAAAACTGTCGTGTCATCAGTTGCAGAAACTAATGGCGGCAAGAAGGCTCTTTTCATACATACTCATTAATAAATACCCTATATTTGTGCAGGAAAATGGCTTCTCTTCTTGGTTTTTTTTTTGTGCTTTTGTTTCGCTTTCCCGGCATCGTCTGGAGAAATCCCATCAGCATTTATGTAAGTGCATTTGTGGCACATGTCAGAGCTAATTAGTATATAGGAGTAACTATAAGCACAGGCTGCGCAGCAAGCAAAACCTTCCCATTGTGAAACCACAGTCTGTCCCAGTTAATATCCTGGACCGGAGTATTCTATCCTATCATATCACCCCCATGGTTCTGTTAGTACTATAGCATTTCTGTAGAACAGTGCCCAGCCCAAAGGGTTCCTGTGAGACCAAATAGAGTCCATTAAAGAGCCCATTGTGTCCCTGCAGAACTGTAGAGAGCCGGCGGGGTTCCTGTAATATAATCAGCCCAAACCAGTCCTTCTTTATTCTCTTAAGTCTCTCCTCTGTATATATTCTTATTTATCCTTCTCTCCATTACTCTTCTTTGGAATGGATATAGTATAGGCATACAAGGGTAATGGTGAGCCGGAAGGCCAACTGACAGCTTGACCGTCTGTAGTTCTTTCCTGGTACCCTGGTGGTTCTGTCCAACACTGTTCATGCAGAGAATAAATAGATAAAAAGGGGGTATAGAGGGCACTGCAGTCAAGGGCCCTGTTGCAAAGGGGGGCCCCAAGAAGCAAGAAAGGGTCTTGGGATGGAAAGGGAGATTGTTGGGAGTGGGTGGGGTTTAGCTGTATTGTGGAGTGGGGTTGAGTCATAATGGGGAGTGGCCAGGATGGATCAGGGGTGTGGCTTTGAGTAAACTGGGGCCCCATTTCACTTGCTGGCAGGGCCTTCTGCCCAAGAGATTCTGGGTTCATACATTATTACTAAATAAAACCAAGCATGCATTCTAAATATCATTGTAGCAATGCTTTCCCAATGGCTGGTCCCACTGGCATGGCTATATCTACATTTATGTTATTTGAATTCAATATTCGAGCCTCTGCTATAAATATTTATGTATTCCTTTAGCCCTCTGCTCTGAAAAGGGGAAAAATCAATGCATGGTGCAGGGCTGCCTTTATTGCCCCCCCAGAGTACAACAAGCTTTGCAGGACCTACAGTATGGTCAGTAGCTCAGTGGGGAGCACTCAGGGCAGGAGTCTTCCATTTTCTTTTGAACGGGGCCCTATCTGCAAGGAGTTTCTATGTTCCCCCCAAGCAAATCCCACCAACAATGGTTCAACAGCTCGTGGGAACCTTCCCAGACGGGTATAAAGCGGCAACTTTCTATTAATCCCCTTAGTTTGGGAATGAGATGTTGGACGGGTAGATGCCCAGATACCAAACCTGCAGCCAAGGAATCACCTCTATGTAGTTTCTCCCCATGTTTGTATACAAACGTATAAGAAATGCAAAGCTAATAAGGAACCTACCAGAGCAGGAAGGTGTCAGACAATATTTATAGATTTTTTTTAACTTTTTCCATCAGTTTTTTTTCTAACACAGTGAGACATCCTCATACACAGATAAAAATACTCATATACAAATATATATATATCTATATGCACATACATACTTCTGTTTGGAAGGCTGCAAATGTGAAAAGGTTTGAAAAAAGGTTTATTTAAAAAGCAACAGAAAATCTGTAGCACATCCTTATTGCAGTTAACACTTTCCTATGCTGAATACATAATGTGATTAAATGAAATATGAAAGTTCTTTCAGAATATACATATATAAATTCACAGAACGGCACACCAAAAACATTATTTGGGTCCCACCCTTGGCAGGGTACAGGGGGGCAACCAGGTTCCAATCTCAGCCATAAAGCAGGGCAGGACTGCTGCTTACAATGGGGGGATCAGATAGGATCTGTGCCACTGTGACAGAATGCTCTGTTATACAGATAGCTAGAATCTCAGCCATAAAGCAGGGCAGGACTGCTGCTTACAATGGGGGGATCAGATAGGATCTGTGTCACTGTGACAGAATGCTCTGTTATACAGATAGCTAGAATCTCAGCCATAAAGCAGGGCAGGACTGCTGCTTACAATGGGGGGATCAGATAGGATCTGTGCCACTGTGACAGAATGCTCTGTTATACAGATAGCTAGAATCTCAGCCATAAAGCAGGGCAGGACTGCTGCTTACAATGGGGATCAGATAGGGTCTGTGCCACTGTGACAGAATGCTCTGTTATACAGATAGCTAGAATCTCAGCCATAAAGCAGGGCAGGACTGCTGCTTACAATGGGGGGGATCAGATAGGATCTGTGCCACTGTGACAGAATGCTCTGTTATACAGATAGCTAGAATCTCAGCCATAAAGCAGGGCAGGACTGCTGCTTACAATGGGGGGGATCAGATAGGATCTGTGCCACTGTGACAGAATGCTCTGTTATACAGATAGCTAGAATCTCAGCCATAAAGCAGGGCAGGACTGCTGCTTACAATGGGGGGATCAGATAGGATCTGTGCCACTGTGACAGAATGCTCTGTTATACAGATAGCTAGAATCTCAGCCATAAAGCAGGGCAGGACTGCTGCTTACAATGGGGGGGATCAGATAGGATCTGTGCCACTGTGACAGAATGCTCTGTTATACAGATAGCTAGAATCTCAGCCATAAAGCAGGGCAGGACTGCTGCTTACAATGGGGGGATCAGATAGGATCTGTGCCACTGTGACAGAATGCTCTGTTATACAGATAGCTAGAATCTCAGCCATAAAGCAGGGCAGGACTGCTGCTTACAATGGGGGGGATAGGATCTGTGCCACTGTGACAGAATGCTCTGTTATACAGATAGCTAGAATCTCAGCCATAAAGCAGGGCAGGACTGCTGCTTACAATGGGGGGATCAGATAGGATCTGTGCCACTGTGACAGAATGCTCTGTTATACAGATAGCTAGAATCTCAGCCATAAAGCAGGGCAGGACTGCTGCTTACAATGGGGGGGATCAGATAGGATCTGTGCCACTGTGACAGAATGCTCTGTTATACAGATAGCTAGAATCTCAGCCATAAAGCAGGGCACGACTGCTGCTTACAATGGGGGGGATCAGATAGGATCTGTGCCACTGTGACAGAATGCTCTGTTATACAGATAGCTAGAATCTCAGCCATAAAGCAGGGCAGGACTGCTGCTTACAATGGGGGATCAGATAGGATCTGTGCCACTGTGACAGATGTATTTTTAATAACACATAACTATGGTCCCTTTAAGGTTTTTGCAGTGCTCTCTATAACTACCGATTGATTTTCACTCAATAACATTTTTGGTGTAGGCAAATGCTCTGTTTGTCTCTGAGGTGCATTAAAATATAAAAGCAATAGAAATGAGTGAATGAGGTGAGTAGAAGGCAGCGGTGCTAGCGAGGGACATGTAGGACTGTGGGAGAATCAAAATGCTGGATTTGCTCTTTCTTCCAATTTACACTTTTATTTCACTCAGGAGTAGCGAGACGTTCTAGGCTCTGCTCTGACTAATGAGGCTACGGCGGGTCCCTGTTACTTCCCTGCTATTTAATGGATCTGGTATTTAGGGGAAAGCTGTTGGGGCCTGGTTTTAATAAAACAGATCAATCAAGTGAAAGTCAGGCTCTAGGACTGCAGGGAGCGCTGTAAGGGAAACACTAAGGAGTAAATGTAGAGTTGTTACCCCTTTGTTTTGTTTCTGATAAAGCAGAATGGGCTCAGATTTTAGGTTTGGCCTTGGCTAAACTGCCATTGTCTCAGGCTGTCTGGCCATGTCCTTCCATGTCATCTCCCATGGCCCTTACTGTACCCTAGCGGTCCAATATGTGCACTCTGGCTTTAGATGAAATAATTCAACAGGCCTGAAGCCCACCTATATATTTAATCTGGTGCCAAGGGGGGTTCCTCACCATTATAACTGGGAGACCTTAATGTTTGAGCAAGCAGTTGACTGAATAACTAACCTACAATGGTAATAATCACTGATTTTTTTATTTATTTGGACAACAAATTGATGGCGAATGTCATAGAATCTAAGATTGATTCAGGTCTGCTCAAGCAGGTCACCAAAGGCTTCAAGCTGGCCTTGCATGAGAAGATCCACTCATTTGTTGAGGTCAACAAACAAGTGGCTCTTTATCCGGATGGATCACCCATGAGCAGGGCCAAATCATGCAGTGATTGGATCCTACTGCAGGTCTATGGGGAACCATCAGGAGAAGCCCCAATCAGTGAGCCTTGTCCTTGTCCAATGAGATGTTCTAACCAGCCTTATAGATACCTGGCTGATTTTGACCTAGATATTTGGTTGGACAGGCCGCTGGAAAGACCCCATATATGTGCCAATAAGCTGTTGATGATCTGGGGCAGGGCTGTCCAACTGGCGGCCCGCGGGCCGCATGCGGCCCTCGACCCCCCTCTGTGTGGCCCCCCACCTGTCTGGCTGCTTTGATGGCTTACCTTTGTGTAAGCTTTAAATAGTATCAGTACTAAGATTAACTGGCCCCCTGCATGGTTCTCACCTCAGATTCAGGCTGTAATCCCCCTGTATTGTTTAAACATGTAATCCCCTGTGTTTTTCACACCTTTTTGTTTCTGCATTGTTCACCCCCTGCAGTGTTCACACCTCAGGCTCAGGCTGTAACCACCCACATTGTTCACATCTTCACACCTCAGACATTGTATGCATTGCCTGGCCTATTCTGCCTGTGTATAGGCAGCATAGGGTAGGCAGAGTATGGCACATAGGCAGCATAGGGCAGGGAGGGTATGGCACCCACAGGCAGCATAGGACAGGCAGAGTATGGCACACACAGACAGGGTAGGGCAGGCAGAGTATGGCACACACAGGCAGCATAGGACAGGCAGAGTATGGCACACACAGACAGGGTAGGGCAGGCAGAGTATGGCACACACAGGCAGCATAGGGCAGGCAGAGTGCTGTCTGTGTGTGCCATTCTCTGCCTACCCTATGCTGCCTGTGGGAGGTGAACCTGGCAGGGGTTTGTTCTGGGAGTTTGTTAGCAGTTGGAAATAGCCATTAAATGTTCCCTAAGTTTGCTGTGCTATCCACAGGGGAGGAGGAGGCATATGGATTTAAGGGTGTGTCTTAATATGACATAATATAATTCTTTAACATATTTATGATGGTTGATATCCCTGCAGCAACCATTAAATGGGTGTGGTTTGAAGTGGGTGTGGTTTAAAACGCCGGTGGGATGGCAATCCAGGGAGATTAGTCGCCCGCGAACAGGGAGTTTTGTCGCGGGCGACTAATCTCCCCGTGTGCCAGAACCCTAGGCCAAAACTGGCTTCCATTAGCGGCCCTCCACCATGTATGCGCGAGAAATTCCGGCCCTCGGCACTGCAGAAGTTGGAAAGCACTGATCTGGGGGAATGAATGAGTAGCTATTATCTAATGTAACTGTCATCTAATGGGTGGTCCACTAACCTTATAGCAAACAAGGATCCCATTCCTAAATATCCAAATGCAAATAAGCGGAGAAGGAAAGTTCCATTCAGACAGATATCAGGGCTTTTTTTTTACTATATGTTCTGTTAACACTATTATTCGTGTAATTGGCCTGTATACAATATAGGCTATGACTTTATCTAGGAAGCACTGAATCCATTTTGGAATCTGGTTGAACCCCAAATCCCTGTACCGATCCAATTCTGAATGCTACATGTGCACATTAGGCCATGGAGGGGTTAAAGAGATTTTCAACGTCAATTTTCAAAGATCGTTTTTTGGATTTGGCCAGATCTGGAGGCTGCTGAAAAAGGCCAAATCCCGAGCTGCATCCCGGATTCGGCACTCTCTAGTTTCATCAGGTCTTTCCCACCACTGATTCCTGCTATTTCCAGTTTTTTTAACTGGTCATGTCCCAAAAGATGGCAGGAAATTCTAGGGAAATGGTTCCCAAGCTAAGAGGCTGCCCCCCACCCCCCAGGGGGTATATGGAGCATTGGCAGGGTGGGCTCAGCCTGAAGACCAGTTCAACTGAGATATGGGGAGTCTATTTGATCTTCTGAAAGCCCTGTTTGTGGGTCAGTTAGAGATTTGGGGTGAGTATGTATTCGCTCTCCTACATGCGAACTGTGGCTGAATGACCCCCAATGTTTCCTATATCTGTAATGTTCTATAAGCTAAAGGACGGAGCTAGCGATGAGTGACATTTTTCACCAGGCATGGATTTCCTTCGAAATTCCACATTTCGTCATTGGAAAATATTTTTGGCACAAAAATGTGCCATGACAAAAATGGAAAGTGAGGAAAAAGTCATGTGATGGGCCAAAAAGTTGCATCAAAATAGTTGGAGCTCCAAGAAGGGGCTTGAACTGAAAGTCTAAAGTAATGGACAACTGCTGCACAAATATGGCCACCCCCATATAGAGGAACATGGGGGATCAGATGGGTAATGTAAAAGCATCAGGCAAAGTTATAAAGTTCATGCAGAGACAATGTTATGATGGATGTAAAAAAAGGTTTCATTTTTGGTGTCAGTGTCTCTTTAAGAATCATTACGGGGCAAGAAAGGAACAAGAATCTGCAAGCAAGGCTGGAATTCCTTTATAAAACCACAGGAAAGCCCTGCAGCAAGAATATCACTAAACATTCCTTCATTAAGTACAAATATAAAATCATTTTCGTATCATTTCATTTGGCTCTTTCTCTCAGCTGAACCCTCGCCGGCAGGGTCTGGAGGAAAGGTGTTGTTGCAGAACTGTAACTTTGGTTATTGAACAGAAAAGGTGTTTCCTATAAGCAGAGTGGACACCATGGTGCTTTGGGATCCGCTCAAGTGAAAGTTTCTCAGGGATAAGTAATACCCTGGGTACATTTCCAGCTGTGGGTGTCAGCTGGGGGCAAGAACAACCCAACACTATTATCCTTGGTGGAGCCCACGACTGCTCTTGTTCCCTATCCCTAACACCCCCATGGTGCACTTGCACAGGAGCTAGTCTGCTACTGGCTAAGCCTCATTCACGGGGTCCCCGCACCCCAGCTGCACCCCAGCTACTTACCCCTACCTCCAGATTTATCTCCTGCTACAATGGAGTCCAGAAGAGACTGACAATATGTTCCCTTATAAACACTAGGAAACCATTAACTGATATGAAACCCTTGGGAAAAAGGCAATACTTTCCCTTCCATGGGGCCAAAGTGAATAACGGGCTCCACCACCCACTGTGAGATACCTGCCTGGGATTGGGGGAAACCCATTCCAACGCGCCGTGTTCCTGTAAGTGGGTTATGGCAACTGTTGGCCTGTCGCCACATTTGTATATATATTATAAAATGGCTACTCCTACTACTGACAGCAGTATTTGCTTCTCCCATTCTCATGAGTCAGAACCAGCAGTGCAAAGAATATAAATGGCAGCCGGACACTGCTTTCAATAACAATTGCATTGACAAATAATATTACAGCCAGCGACAGTGGGAATTCAATGTTCATTGGAAATTCACATAGAATGATTCCTTGCCCTTTTATTCCTTGTAAAAAAAGCAGGCACAAGAGCTTACAATCTTACTTAATGAAGGGGGCTTATTATACACATCAGAGGAATGTTCCAGGGAAAGTATCCAAAGTGATACCTGGGGCATAATTACCTCCAAATTCCTAAAATAATCTTTGCACATAGAAATCAGGGTGGTTAATTAGCAGCTCCCCGACGCAAATCCTCTATTGGGGGAAACATGAATAAAATGAAAGGAATGAATGGACCTGAGCTTTTTAGCAATGACATCACCGCACATTTATCCTCCCAGTATTTCATCAGATTTTATTTTGCATTAGGCAATGTCGCCCCCTCCTGGTGAGATCTCAGTATTGGGTTTCAGTCCTTTATAACTTCCAAGGAATGTAATATGTTCCCACGTTACTACTACTCCCCCTACAGCATCGCCAGTCTGGGGGTCTGTCTGTGGTGGGTGGGGGGACCCCAGGCCTCCAGGTCAGTTACATCTAAGCCCTATTTGCTGTAAAATAACCAGGAAGTGATGGGGAGGGGGGCTTGACAGACACACAAGCCTTATAAAAATCTACAATTTAAGGGCATTTTGGTTTAATTATTATTTCTTGTTTATGTTTCGTGCCAGGATAGTGAGGAGGGGCACAAATGTTCTGAATGCAGCGCTAAGGGGATGATCAGAAGAGATCAGAAGCCTCGGAAGAACTTTCTCATGTCTTTATGGAAATCCACATGTAGGGAATGTGAAGGGGTTAACCTTCCCCCACCCTGTAACATGTAACCTGTCCTATGGGAGGGTATTCCTATTGGTCCAGGGGTGTTATGGGGAATATCCATCCTATGGAAAGGGCCAATGGTGCTGAAGAGCCCAAGGCAGGAGTCCTCAGTAAAGGAGAAGCCAGTAGGTGGGTCAGAAGGGAATAGAAGCCGAGGGAAGGGACCCCATGATGAGGGCTTCTTGTTACTGGCCAGGCAGCTCCTATTATACACAGTGTGGGGGTGTGAGATGGACAGTGGGCGCTAATGAGAGCAGTTCTGTGCCCCACCAAGGAGACAGTGTGTGAAGGTACCTGGAGACAGGGAGGATGTCAAACTAAGAATCTTTCTAATTGACAAAAATTTAATCCACCCATTTAACACACAATCAGCTCAGAGGCTCTGTGACGCTTGCCCTCCTGGCATGTTCCTTATAGAAGGGCCCTCCTGGCCTACTGGCTGCTGGCCCAAGCTGGCACACACTAGGGGTTTGGCTAACAGAGACTTAGGGTTCCCTCCAGGCCATTATTCACCCAGATCACCACAAATTCTCATTTTTGTTGGTCTCTTCTTTCCTGCTCCTCTGTCTCCCTACAATTGGCCACAATCCACCCATTTACATCACCGATCAGCCCCTTTTGCATCACATCCCACTGCTCTTATGGCTTCACCCCATCCCTCATGGTGCTGTTTCCTTACCCTATCAATGCAATGAAGAAAGATGGCTAGTCTAACCGTTGTGCCCAGTCACACTCCTCGCTGCAGCCCAAACCGCTCAGCAAGCTGCCCTGTGCCTAACACTTACCAATAAAGTGAGCCCCACAGAATCTGCCCTCTCACTGGCTGGCCGGAACATTGGAGATGGAGTTGTAACTGGCTCTTACCTGGGCATGTGTTATGTGGTACCATCAGGCCTCTGGATTTATTATAAACATAAATATGGCATCAGCCCATTAGATCTGGGGCAACTTCCCAACTCTAAACCTTCAAGGGCAATCCCCTGTATCTGATACCATGGAGCCGCCTCCTACCCACCCTTCACTATGGGAGATTCTCTTTCCCACACTGCCAGCTAGTGGCGGCTATAAGTCATTAAATTAACAATAAACCATCCCCTCTTACCCTCAAACCCCACAATTCAAACACAGCAATGTGCTTATTGCTGACCTTAGATGCAGCCGTGTCATTAACCCTCTTACATTCTCCTGCGCTGTCTCTCGCATTCTCCTGCACCGCTGCTGTCTCTCACAATCTCCTGTGCTGTCTCTCACAATCTCCTGCACCGCTGCTGTCTCTCACAATCTCCTGTGCTGTCTCTCGCAATCTCCTGCACCGCTGCTGTCTCTCGCAATCTCCTGTGCTGTCTCTAGCAATCTCCTGCACTGCTGCTGTCTCTCGCAATCTCCTGTGCTGTCTCTAGCAATCTCCTGCACTGCTGCTGTCTCTCGCAATCTCCTGTGCTGTCTCTAGCAATCTCCTGCACCGCTGCTGTCTCTCGCAATCTCCTGTGCTGTCTCTAGCAATCTCCTGCACTGCTGCTGTCTCTCGCAATCTCCTGTGCTGTCTCTAGCAATCTCCTGCACTGCTGCTGTCTCTCGCAATCTCCTGTGCTGTCTCTAGCATTCTCCTGCACTGCTGCTGTCTCTATCCTGGCCCTGTAGTATCTCCTGTAGTACTCTAAAAATGATCAAGATAGCATAATCATTGGCATCAACAAGTCCCACTACACTTTTTTCATAGCACCAAGGGTTAATTTTGCTCAATAAAATGATTCCCCAGCTCTCCAGGGTCAGTGATCTAATTAATATCCAGAAGAATCTTCCAATGGGAATCGCAGCTGATTTAAAGCTCCATGTTCCCTGCCCCTGCATTGGTGCAAACATGCTCGAACCATAAACCACTCCCTCTTACACTTAAACCCCACCCCCTTGTGACATTTCGTTTCAGTGAAATCTCATAAAGCTAAAATGGCACAATAATCTCTATTATATGAGTTAACTACAATATAACTGACATAGTCAGCAACATTCTCATTGGTCACTTCTCTTGCATGTGTGATTAAGTTTCTGCTCAGCAGCATCCTGATTGGTGCAAACTTTGCATATTGATCCTGTTTCTGCTCAGTTAGGGGGTGCAGCGTGACAAATGTCTGGAGGGTTTTTATCCCCTTAAAACAGTGCTCCCCAACCCCTTGGGTGTTGCTCTCAGTGCCCCCAAACCAGGGAGTTATTTTTGAATTCCTGACTTGGGGGCAAGTTTTGGTTGCATAAAAAGCAAGTATAATGCCAAACAGAGCCTTCTATAGGCTTCCAGTCCACATAGGGGCTATTAAATAGCCAATTATAGCTCTTATTGGCACCCCCAGGAACATTTTTCATGCTTGTGTTGCTCCCCAACACTTTTTCCACTTGAATGTGGCTCACAGGTATAAAAGGTTGTGGATCCCTGCCTTAAAAAGAAATCGTATCTCTTCATAACTGTTCAGACAGCGCCCTCTGGTGGAGAACCTTAAAAACATTTGTTTAAACGTAAATTCCTTCACACCAATAAAACAAAAAACGCTACATTTGGCATTGTACGTCATATTCTATTAGACTGCAAGCTCTGTTGGGCAGGGCCCTCTTTACCTCTTGTATTGGTTATCAGCTGATTTGTATGTAAAGCTTTATGTTCAATGTATATATCTATTTATTGTACAGCGCCGAGGAATATGTTGGGCATGTTGGGCAACACTCCCTTCACCACACAGGTCAGAAAGATTCCAGCCCTTGGTTGGTTTGTATTTCATTTTAACAAAATGTTGCCTTTTGTGCAGCGGAGATGTAAAGGAATTCATATAAAGAAAGGGTTTATGGAATGAATTTCTGAGCGGCCACTAGAGGGCAGTGTTGGAAAAGGTATTTAAACTCCTCTGTTATGTGACCCAATAACTTGAAGAAAGGTTCCCAACCTGAAACATTATTTTAATCCAATTAGGTCGTACAGTCACTAAAGATTTCTTATCCTGCTGCTGTCTCCAACCTGCCCCTGTAGTGCTGTCTCTAACCTGCCCCTGTAGTGCTGTCTCTAACCTGCCCGTGTAGTGCTGTCTCTAACCTGCCCCTGTAGTGCTGCTGTCTCTTACCTGCCTGTGTAGTGCTGCTGTCTCTAACCTGCCCCTGTAGTGCTGCTGTCTCTTACCTGCCTGTGTAGTGCTGCTGTCTCCAACCTGCCCCTGTAGTGCTGCTGTCTCTTACCTGCCTGTGTAGTGCTGCTGTCTCTAACCTGCCCCTGTAGTGCTGCTGTCTCTAACCTGCCCCTGTAGTGCTGCTGTCTCTAACCTGCCCCTGTAGTGCTGCTGTCTCTAACCTGCCCCTGTAGTGCTGCTGTCTCTAACCTGCCCGTGTAGTGCTGTCTCTAACCTGCCCCTGTAGTGCTGTCTCTAACCTGCCCCTGTAGTGCTGCTGTCTCTAACCTGCCCCTGTAGTGCTGCTGTCTCTAACCTGCCCCTGTAGTGCTGCTGTCTCTAACCTGCCCCTGTAGTGCTGCTGTCTCTAACCTGCCCCTGTAGTGCTGCTGTCTCTAACCTGCCCCTGTAGTGCTGCTGTCTCTAACCTGCCCCTGTAGTGCTGCTGTCTCTAACCTGCCCCTGTAGTGCTGCTGTCTCTAACCTGCCCCTGTAGTGCTGCTGTCTCTAACCTGCGCCTGTAGTGCTGCTGTCTCTAACCTGCGCCTGTAGTGCTGCTGTCTCTAACCTGCCCTTGTAGTGCTGCTGTCTCTAACCTGCCCGTGTAATGCTGTCTCTAACCTGCCCCTGTAGTGCTGCTGTCTCTAACCTGCCCCTGTAGTGCTGCTGTCTCTAACCTGCCCGTGTAGTGCTGCTGTCTCTAACCTGCCCCTGTAGTGCTGCTGTCTCTAACCTGCCCCTGTAGTGCTGCTGTCTCTAACCTGCGCCTGTAGTGCTGCTGTCTCTAACCTGCCCCTGTAGTGCTGCTGTCTCTAACCTGCCCCTGTAGTGCTGCTGTCTCTAACCTGCCCCTGTAGTGCTGCTGTCTCTAACCTGCCCGTGTAATGCTGTCTCTAACCTGCCCCTGTAGTGCTGCTGTCTCTAACCTGCCCCTGTAGTGCTGCTGTCTCTAACCTGCCCGTGTAGTGCTGCTGTCTCTAACCTGCCCCTGTAGTGCTGCTGTCTCTAACCTGCCCCTGTAGTGCTGCTGTCTCTAACCTGCGCCTGTAGTGCTGCTGTCTCTAACCTGCCCCTGTAGTGCTGCTGTCTCTAACCTGCCCTGTGCTGCTGTCTCTACCTGCCCCTGTAGTGCTGCTGTCTCTAACCTGCCCGTGTAATGCTGTCTCTAACCTGCCCCTGTAGTGCTGCTGTCTCTAACCTGCCCCTGTAGTGCTGCTGTCTCTAACCTGCCTGTGTAGTGCTGCTGTCTCTAACCTGCCCCTGTAGTGCTGCTGTCTCTAACCTGCCCCTGTAGTGCTGCTGTCTCTAACCTGCCCCTGTAGTGCTGCTGTCTCTAACCTGCCCCTGTAGTGCTGCTGTCTCTAACCTGCCCCTGTAGTGCTGCTGTCTCTAACCTGCCCCTGTAGTGCTGCTGTCTCTAACCTGCCCCTGTAGTGCTGCTGTCTCTAACCTGCCCCTGTAGTGCTGCTGTCTCTAACCTGCCCCTGTAGTGCTGTATGTATGAGGGCATTATTATTATTATTACCCCCCCCCAGCATGGGTCGATTAAAGACTTACCAGATTTATATTCTCCTTTTAGTATTAAGTGCTGCCCCCCTGTGTGATATCTGCCCATGGGTGTCGGCACAGCTATTCGGGGGGTAGAATAAAGCCCATTTGCCCTGTGTAAGTGCCAAGGGTTGCTATTGGCTGGTGGGTAACATATGGCGGAACGTAACTGCACATGAATTGTCTGCCAGTTCATTGGGAAACTCCCTCTAGTTATAAATATATATTATAAATATACGTTCTGCTCAATCCCATTCTGCTCAATTCAATTAAATGGATTATTAAACAACAGAGACCCTCCCCACCAAGAAATGCCCCCCAACTCTCCCTCTCATGGATACTCCCAGACCCTCCCCACCAAGAAATGCCCCCCAACTCTCCCTCCCATGGATACTCCCAGACCCTCCCCACCGAGAAATGCCCCCCAACTCTCCCTCCCATGGATACTCCCAGACCCTCCCCACCAAGAAATGCCCCCCAACTCTCCCTCCCATGGATACTCACAGACCCTCCCCACCGAGAAATGCCCCCCAACTCTCCCTCCCATGGATACTCCCAGACCCTCCCCACCGAGAAATGCCCCCCAACTCTCCCTCCCATGGATACTCCCAGACCCTCCCCACCGAGAAATGCCCCCCAACTCTCCCTCCCATGGATACTCCCAGACCCTCCCCACCAAGAAATGCCCCCCAACTCTCCCTCCCATGGATACTCCCAGACCCTCCCCACCAAGAAATGCCCCCCAACTCTCCCTCCCATGGATACTCCCAGACCCTCCCCACCGAGAAATGCCCCCCAACTCTCCCTCCCATGGATACTCCCAGACCCTCCCCACCGAGAAATGCCCCCCAACTCTCCCTCCCATGGATACTCCCAGACCCTCCCCACCGAGAAATGCCCCCCAACTCTCCCTCCCATGGATACTCCCAGACCCTCCCCACCGAGAAATGCCCCCCAACTCTCCCTCCCATGGATACTCCCAGACCCTCCCCACCAAGAAATGCCCCCCAACTCTCCCTCCCATGGATACTCCCAGACCCTCCCCACCAAGAAATGCCCCCCAACTCTCCCTCCCATGGATACTCCCAGACCCTCCCCACCGAGAAATGCCCCCCAACTCTCCCTCCCATGGATACTCCCAGACCCTCCCCACCGAGAAATGCACCCCAACTCTCCCTCCCATGGATACTCCCAGACCCTCCCCACCGAGAAATGCCCCCCAACTCTCCCTCCCATGGATACTCCCAGACCCTCCCCACCGAGAAATGCACCCCAACTCTCCCTCCCATGGATACTCCCAGAGCCTCCCCACCAAGAAATGCCCCCTAACTCTCCCTCCCATGGACACTCCCAGACCCTCCCCACCGAGAAATGCACCCCAACTCTCCCTCCCATGGATACTCCCAGACCCTCCCCACCAAGAAATGCACCCCAACTCTCCCTCCCATGGATACTCCCAGACCCTCCCTACAGAGGAATGCACCCCAACTCTCCCTCCCATGGATACTCCCAGACCCTCCCTACAGAGGAATGCACCCCAACTCTACCTCCCATGGATACTCCCAGACCCTCCCCACTGAGAAATGCACCCCAACTCTCCCTCCCACGGATACTCCCAGACCCTCCCCACTGAGAAATGCCCCCCAACTCTCCCTCCCATGGATACTCCCAGACCCTCCCCACTGAGAAATGCCCCCCAACTCTCCCTCCCATGGATACTCCCAGACCCTCCCCACCGAGAAATGCACCCCAACTCTACCTCCCATGGATACTCCCAGACCCTCCCCACCGAGAAATGCACCCCAACTCTCCCTCCCATGGATACTCCCAGACCCTCCCTACAGAGGAATGCACCCCAACTCTCCCTCCCATGGATACTCCCAGACCCTCCCCACCGAGAAATGCACCCCAACTCTCCCTCCCATGGATACTCCCAGACCCTCCCCACCAAGAAATGCACCCCAACTCTCCCTCCCATGGATACTCCCAGACCCTCCCCACCAAGAAATGCCCCCCAACTCTCCCTCCCATGGATACTCCCAGACCCTCCCCACCGAGAAATGCACCCCAACTCTCCCTCCCATGGATACTCCCAGACCCTCCCTACAGAGGAATGCACCCCAACTCTCCCTCCCATGGATACTCCCAGACCCTCCCCACCGAGAAATGCACCCCAACTCTCCCTCCCATGGATACTCCCAGACCCTCCCTACAGAGGAATGCACCCCAACTCTCCCTCCCATGGATACTCCCAGACCCTCCCTACAGAGGAATGCACCCCAACTCTCCCTCCCACGGATACTCCCAGACCCTCCCCACCGAGAAATACACCCCAACTCTCCCTCCCATGGATACTCCCAGACCCTCCCCACCGAGAAATACACCCCAACTCTCCCTCTCATGGATACTCCCAGACCCTCCCCACCGAGAAATGCCCCCCAACTCTCCCTCCCATGGATAGTCCCAGACCCTCCCTACAGAGGAATGCACCCCAACTCTCCCTCCCATGGATACTCCCAGACCCTCCCTACAGAGGAATGCACCCCAACTCTCCCTCCCATGGATACTCCCAGACCCTCCCCACCGAGAAATGCACCCCAACTCTCCCTCCCATGGATACTCCCAGACCCTCCCTACAGAGGAATGCACCCCAACTCTCCCTCCCATGGATATTCCCAGACCCTCCCTACAGAGGAATGCACCCCAACTCTCCCTCCCATGGATACTCCCAGACCCTCCCCACCGAGAAATGCACCCCAACTCTCCCTCCCATGGATACTCCCAGACCCTCCCCACCGAGGAATGCACCCCAACTCTCCCTCCCATGGATACTCCCAGACCCTCCCCACCGAGAAATGCACCCCAACTCTCCCTCCCATGGATACTCCCAGACCCTCCCCACCGAGAAATGCACCCCAACTCTCCCTCCCATGGATACTCCCAGACCCTCCCCACCGAGAAATGCACCCCAACTCTCCCTCCCATGGATACTCCCAGACCCCCCCTACAGAGGAATGCACCCCAACTCTCCCTCCCATAGATACTCCCAGACCCTCCCCACCAAGAAATGCACCCCAACTCTCCCCACCATGGATACTCCCAGACCCCCCCTACAGAGGAATGCACCCCAACTCTCCCTCCCATAGATACTCCCAGACCCTCCCCACCAAGAAATGCCCCCCAACTCTCCCCACCATGGATACTCCCAGACCCTCCCCACCAAGAAATGCACCCCAACTCTCCCTCCCATGGATACTCCCAGACCCTCTCCACCGAGAAATGCACCCCAACTCTCCCCACCATGGATACTCCCAGACCCTCTCCACCAAGAAATGCACCCCAACTCTCCCCACCATGGATACTCCCAGACCCTCTCCACCAAGAAATGCACCCCAACTCTCCCTCCCATGGATACTCCCAGACCCTCCCCACCGAGAAATGCACCCCAACTCTCCCTCCCATGGATACTCCCAGACCCTCCCTACAGAGGAATGCACCCCAACTCTCCCTCCCATGGATACTCCCAGACCCTCCCTACAGAGGAATGCACCCCAACTCTCCCTCCCATGGATACTCCCAGACCCTCCCTACAGAGGAATGCACCCCAACTCTCCCTCCCATGGATACTCCCAGACCCTCCTTACAGAGGAATGCACCCCAACTCTCCCCACCATGGATACTCCCAGACCCTCCCCACCAAGAAATGCACCCCAACTCTCCCTCCCATGGATACTCCCAGACCCTCTCCACCGAGAAATGCACCCCAACTCTCCCCACCATGGATACTCCCAGACCCTCTCCACCAAGAAATGCACCCCAACTCTCCCTCCCATGGATACTCCCAGACCCTCTCCACCAAGAAATGCACCCCAACTCTCCCTCCCATGGATACTCCCAGACCCTACCTACAGAGGAATGCACCCCAACTCTACCTCCCATGGATACTCCCAGACCCTCCCTACAGAGGAATGCACCCCAACTCTCCCTCCCATGGATACTCCCAGACCCTCCCTACAGAGGAATGCACCCCAACTTTCCCTCCCATGGATACTCCCAGACCATCCCTACAGAGAAATGCACCCCAACTCTCCCCACCATGGATACTCCCAGACCATCCCTACAGAGGAATGCACCCCAACTCTCCCTCCCATGGATACTCCCAGACCCTCCCCACCGAGAAATGCACCCCAACTCTCCCTCCCATGGATACTCCCAGACCATCCCTACAGAGGAATGCACCCCAACTCTCCCTCCCATGGATACTCCCAGACCCTCCCTACAGAGGAATGCACCCCAACTCTCCCTCCCATGGATACTCCCAGACCCTCCCTACAGAGGAATGCACCCCAACTCTCCCTCCCATGGATACTCCCAGACCCTCCTTACAGAGGAATGCACCCCAACTCTCCCTCCCATGGATACTCCGAGACCCCCCCTACAGAGGAATGCACCCCAACTCTCCCTCCCATAGATACTCCCAGACCCTCCCCACCAAGAAATGCACCCCAACTCTCCCCACCATGGATACTCCCAGACCCCCCCTACAGAGGAATGCACCCCAACACTCCCTCCCATAGATACTCCCAGACCCTCCCCACCAAGAAATGCACCCCAACTCTCCCCACCATGGATACTCCCAGACCCTCCCCACCAAGAAATGCACCCCAACTCTCCCCACCATGGATACTCCCAGACCCTCTCCACCAAGAAATGCACCCCAACTCTCCCTCCCATGGATACTCCCAGACCCTCCCCACCGAGAAATGCACCCCAACTCTCCCTCCCATGGATACTCCCAGACCCTCCCCACCAAGAAATGCACCCCAACTCTCCCTCCCATGGATACTCCCAGACCCTCCCCACCGAGAAATGCACCCCAACTCTACCTCCCATGGATACTCCCAGACCCTCTCCACTGAGAAATGCACCCCAACTCTCCCTCCCATGGATACTCCCAGACCCTCCCTACAGAGGAATGCACCCCAACTCTCCCTCCCATGGATACTCCCAGACCCTCCCCACCGAGAAATGCACCCCAACTCTACCTCCCATGGATACTCCCAGACCCTCCCTACAGAGGAATGCACCCCAACTCTCCCTCCCATGGATACTCCCAGACCCTCCCCACCGAGAAATGCACCCCAACTCTACCTCCCATGGATACTCCCAGACCCTCCCCACCAAGAAATGCACCCCAACTCTACCTCCCATGGATACTCCCAGACCCTCCCCACCGAGAAATGCACCCCAACTCTCCCTCCAATGGATACTCCCAGACCCTCCCTACAGAGGAATGCACCCCAACTTTCCCTCCCATGGATACTCCCAGACCCTCCCCACCGAGAAATGCACCCCAACTCTCCCTCCCATGGATACTCCCAGACCCTCCCTACAGAGGAATGCACCCCAACTCTCCCTCCCATGGATACTCCCAGACCCTCCCTACAGAGGAATGCACCACAACTCTCCCTCCCACGGATACTCCCAGACCCTCCCCACCGAGAAATACACCCCAACTCTCCCTCCCATGGATACTCCCAGACCCTCCCCACCGAGAAATACACCCCAACTCTCCCTCTCATGGATACTCCCAGACCCTCCCCACCGAGAAATGCCCCCCAACTCTCTCTCCCATGGATAGTCCAAGACCCTCCCTACAGAGGAATGCACCCCAACTCTCCCTCCCATGGATACTCCCAGACCCTCCCTACAGAGGAATGCACCCCAACTCTCCCTCCCATGGATACTCCCAGACCCTCCCTACAGAGGAATGCACCCCAACTCTCCCTCCCATGGATATTCCCAGACCCTCCCTACAGAGAAATGCACCCCAACTCTCCCTCCCATGGATACTCCCAGACCCTCCCTACAGAGGAATGCACCCCAACTCTCCCTCCCATGGATATTCCCAGACCCTCCCTACAGAGAAATGCACCCCAACTCTCCCTCCCACGGATACTCCCAGACCCTCCCCACCGAGAAATGCACCCCAACTCTCCCTCCCATGGATACTCCCAGACCCTCCCCACCGAGAAATGCACCCCAACTCTCCCTCCCATGGATACTCCCAGACCCTCCCCACCGAGGAATGCACCCCAACTCTACCTCCCATGGATACTCCCAGACCCTCCCCACCGAGAAATGCACCCCAACTCTCCCTCCCATGGATACTCCCAGACCCTCCCCACCGAGAAATGCCCCCCAACTCTCCCTCCCATGGATACTCCAAGACCCTCCCCACCGAGAAATGCACCCCAACTCTCCCTCCCATGGATACTCCCAGACCATCCCTACAGAGGAATGCACCCCAACTCTCCCTCTCATGGATACTCCCAGACCCTCCCCACCAAGAAATGCACCCCAACTCTCCCTCCCATGGATACCCCCAGACCCCCCCTACAGAGGAATGCACCCCAACTCACCCTCCCATAGATACTCCCAGACCCTCCCCACCAAGAAATGCACCCCAACTCTCCCCACCATGGATACTCCCAGACCCCCCCTACAGAGGAATGCACCCCAACTCTCCCTCCCATAGATACTCCCAGACCCTCCCCACCAAGAAATGCACCCCAACTCTCCCCACCATGGATACTCCCAGACCCTCCCCACCAAGAAATGCACCCCAACTCTCCCTCCCATGGATACTCCCAGACCCTCTCCACTGAGAAATGCACCCCAACTCTCCCCACCATGGATACTCCCAGACCCTATCCACAAAGAAATGCACCCCAACTCTCCCTCCCATGGATACTCCCAGACCCTCTCCACCAAGAAATGCACCCCAACTCTCCCTCCCATGGATACTCCCAGACCCTACCTACAGAGGAATGCACCCCTACTCTACCTCCCATGGATACTCCCAGACCCTCCCTACAGAGGAATGCACCCCAACTCTCCCTTCCATGGATACTCCCAGACCCTCCCTACAGAGGAGTGCACCCCAACTCTCCCTCCCATGGATACTCCCAGACCCTCCCCACTGAGAAATGCACCCCAACTCTCCCTCCCATGGATACTCCCAGACCCTCCCTACAGAGGAATGCACCCCAACTCTCCCTCCCATGGATACTCCCAGACCCTCCCCACCGAGAAATGCACCCCAACTCTACCTCCCATGGATACTCCCAGACCCTCCCTACAGAGGAATGCACCCCAACTCTCCCTCCCATGGATACTCCCAGACCCTCCCCACCGAGAAATGCACCCCAACTCTACCTCCCATGGATACTCCCAGACCCTCCCCACCGAGAAATGCACCCCAACTCTCCCTCCCATGGATAGTCCCAGACCCTCCCTACAGAGGAATGCACCCCAACTCTCCCTCCCATGGATACTCCCAGACCCTCCCTACAGAGGAATGCACCCCAACTCTCCCTCCCATGGATACTCCCAGACCCTCCCCACCGAGAAATGCACCCCAACTCTCCCTCCCATGGATACTCCCAGACCCTCCCTACAGAGGAATGCCCCCCAACTCTCCCTCCCATGGATACTCCCAGACCCTCCCTACAGAGGAATGCACCCCAACTCTCCCTCCCACGGATACTCCCAGACCCTCCCCACCGAGAAATACACCCCAACTCTCCCTCCCATGGATACTCCCAGACCCTCCCCACCGAGAAATACACCCCAACTCTCCCTCTCATGGATACTCCCAGACCCTCCCCACCGAGAAATGCCCCCCAACTCTCTCTCCCATGGATAGTCCCAGACCCTCCCTACAGAGGAATGCACCCCAACTCTCCCTCCCATGGATACTCCCAGACCCTCCCTACAGAGGAATGCACCCCAACTCTCCCTCCCATGGATACTCCCAGACCCTCCCCACCGAGAAATGCACCCCAACTCTCCCTCCCATGGATACTCCCAGACCCTCCCTACAGAGGAATGCACCCCAACTCTCCCTCCCATGGATATTCCCGGACCCTCCCTACAGAGAAATGCACCCCAACTCTCCCCACCATGGATACTCCCAGACCCTCTCCACCAAGAAATGCACCCCAACTCTACCTCCCATGGATACTCCCAGACCCTCTCCACTGAGAAATGCACCCCAACTCTCCCCACCATGGATACTCCCAGACCCTCTCCACCAAGAAATGCACCCCAACTCTCCCTCCCATGGATACTCCCAGACCCTCTCCACCAAGAAATGCACCCCAACTCTCCCTCCCATGGATACTCCCAGACCCTACCTACAGAGGAATGCACCCCTACTCTACCTCCCATGGATACTCCCAGACCCTCCCTACAGAGGAATGCACCCCAACTCTCCCTTCCATGGATACTCCCAGACCCTCCCTACAGAGGAGTGCACCCCAACTCTCCCTCCCATGGATACTCCCAGACCCTCCCCACCGAGAAATGCACCCCAACTCTACCTCCCATGGATAATCCCAGACCCTCCCCACCGAGAAATGCACCCCAACTCTCCCTCCCATGGATACTCCCAGACCCTCCCTACAGAGGAATGCACCCCAACTCTCCCTCCCATGGATACTCCCAGACCCTCCCCACCGAGAAATGCACCCCAACTCTACCTCCCATGGATACTCCCAGACCCTCCCTACAGAGGAATGCACCCCAACTCTCCCTCCCATGGATACTCCCAGACCCTCCCCACCGAGAAATGCACCCCAACTCTACCTCCCATGGATACTCCCAGACCCTCCCCACCAAGAAATGCACCCCAACTCTACCTCCCATGGATACTCCCAGACCCTCCCCACCGAGAAATGCACCCCAACTCTCCCTCCCATGGATAGTCCCAGACCCTCCCTACAGAGGAATGCACCCCAACTCTCCCTCCCATGGATACTCCCAGACCCTCCCTACAGAGGAATGCACCCCAACTCTCCCTCCCATGGATACTCCCAGACCCTCCCTACAGAGGAATGCACCCCAACTCTCCCTCCCACGGATACTCCCAGACCCTCCCCACCGAGAAATACACCCCAACTCTCCCTCCCATGGATACTCCCAGACCCTCCCCACCGAGAAATACACCCCAACTCTCCCTCTCATGGATACTCCCAGACCCTCCCCACCGAGAAATGCACCCCAACTCTCCCTCCCATGGATACTCCCAGACCCTCCCTACAGAGGAATGCACCCCAACTCTCCCTCCCATGGATACTCCCAGACCCTCCCCACCGAGAAATGCACCCCAACTCTACCTCCCATGGATACTCCCAGACCCTCCCTACAGAGGAATGCACCCCAACTCTCCCTCCCATGGATACTCCCAGACCCTCCCCACCGAGAAATGCACCCCAACTCTACCTCCCATGGATACTCCCAGACCCTCCCCACCAAGAAATGCACCCCAACTCTACCTCCCATGGATACTCCCAGACCCTCCCCACCGAGAAATGCCCCCCAACTCTCCCTCCCATGGATAGTCCAAGACCCTTCCTACAGAGGAATGCACCCCGACTCTCCCTCCCATGGATACTCCCAGACCCTCCCTACAGAGGAATGCACCCCAACTCTCCCTCCCATGGATACTCCCAGACCCTCCCCACCGAGAAATGCACCCCAACTCTCCCTCCCATGGATACTCCCAGACCCCCCTACAGAGGAATGCACCCCAACTCTCCCTCCCATGGATATTCCCAGACCCTCCCTACAGAGAAATGCACCCCAACTCTCCTTCCCACGGATACTCCCAGACCCTCCCCACCGAGAAATGCACCCCAACTCTCCCTCCCATGGATACTCCCAGACCCTCCCCACCGAGAAATGCACCCCAACTCTCCCTCCCATGGATACTCCCAGACCCTCCCCACCGAGGAATGCACCCCAACTCTCCCTCCCATGGATACTCCCAGACCCTCCCCACCGAGAAATGCACCCCAACTCTCCCTCCCATGGATACTCCCAGACCCTCCCCACCGAGAAATGCACCCCAACTCTCCCTCCCATGGATACTCCCAGACCCTCCCCACCGAGAAATGCACCCCAACTCTCCCTCCCATGGATACTCCCAGACCATCCCTACAGAGGAATGCACCCCAACTCTCCCTCCCATGGATACTCCCAGACCCTCCCCACCGAGAAATGCACCCCAACTCTCCCTCCCATGGATACTCCCAGACCCCCCCTACAGAGGAATGCACCCCAACTCACCCTCCCATAGATACTCCCAGACCCTCCCCACCAAGAAATGCACCCCAACTCTCCCCACCATGGATACTCCCAGACCCCCCCTACAGAGGAATGCACCCCAACTCTCCCTCCCATAGATACTCCCAGACCCCCCCTACAGAGGAATGCACCCCAACTCTCCCCACCATGGATACTCCCAGACCCTCCCCACCGAGAAATGCCCCCCAACTCTCCCTCCCATGGATACTCCCAGACCCTCCCCACCAAGAAATGCCCCCCAACTCTCCCTCCCATGGATACTCCCAGACCCTCCCCACCGAGAAATGCCCCCCAACTCTCCCTCCCATGGATACTCCCAGACCCTCCCCACCGAGAAATGCCCCCCAACTCTCCCTCCCATGGATACTCCCAGACCCTCCCCACCGAGAAATGCCCCCCAACTCTCCCTCCCATGGATACTCCCAGACCCTCCCACCAAGAAATGCCCCCCAACTCTCCCTCCCATGGATACTCCCAGACCCTCCCCACCGAGAAATGCCCCCCAACTCTCCCTCCCATGGATACTCCCAGACCCTCCCCACCGAGAAATGCCCCCCAACTCTCCCTCCCATGGATACTCCCAGACCCTCCCCACCGAGAAATGCCCCCCAACTCTCCCTCCCATGGATACTCCCAGACCCTCCCCACCGAGAAATGCCCCCCAACTCTCCCTCCCATGGATACTCCCAGACCCTCCCCACCAAGAAATGCCCCCCAACTCTCCCTCCCATGGATACTCCCAGACCCTCCCCACCAAGAAATGCCCCCCAACTCTCCCTCCCATGGATACTCCCAGACCCTCCCCACCGAGAAATGCCCCCCAACTCTCCCTCCCATGGATACTCCCAGACCCTCCCCACCGAGAAATGCACCCCAACTCTCCCTCCCAGGGATACTCCCAGACCCTCCCCACCGAGAAATGCCCCCCAACTCTCCCTCCCATGGATACTCCCAGACCCTCCCCACCGAGAAATGCACCCCAACTCTCCCTCCCATGGATACTCCCAGAGCCTCCCCACCAAGAAATGCCCCCTAACTCTCCCTCCCATGGATACTCCCAGACCCTCCCCACCGAGAAATGCACCCCAACTCTCCCTCCCATGGATACTCCCAGACCCTCCCCACCAAGAAATGCACCCCAACTCTCCCTCCCATGGATACTCCCAGACCCTCCCTACAGAGGAATGCACCCCAACTCTCCCTCCCATGGATACTCCCAGACCCTCCCTACAGAGGAATGCACCCCAACTCTACCTCCCATGGATACTCCCAGACCCTCCCCACTGAGAAATGCACCCCAACTCTCCCTCCCACGGATACTCCCAGACCCTCCCCACTGAGAAATGCCCCCCAACTCTCCCTCCCATGGATACTCCCAGACCCTCCCCACTGAGAAATGCCCCCCAACTCTCCCTCCCATGGATACTCCCAGACCCTCCCCACCGAGAAATGCACCCCAACTCTACCTCCCATGGATACTCCCAGACCCTCCCCACCGAGAAATGCACCCCAACTCTCCCTCCCATGGATACTCCCAGACCCTCCCTACAGAGGAATGCACCCCAACTCTCCCTCCCATGGATACTCCCAGACCCTCCCCACCGAGAAATGCACCCCAACTCTCCCTCCCATGGATACTCCCAGACCCTCCCCACCAAGAAATGCACCCCAACTCTCCCTCCCATGGATACTCCCAGACCCTCCCCACCAAGAAATGCACCCCAACTCTCCCTCCCATGGATACTCCCAGACCTCCCCACCGAGAAATGCACCCCAACTCTACCTCCCATGGATACTCCCAGACCCTCCCCACCGAGAAATGCACCCCAACTCTCCCTCCCATGGATACTCCCAGACCCTCCCTACAGAGGAATGCACCCCAACTCTCCCTCCCATGGATACTCCCAGACCCTCCCCACCGTGAAATGCACCCCAACTCTACCTCCCATGGATACTCCCAGACCCTCCCTACAGAGGAATGCACCCCAACTCTCCCTCCCATGGATACTCCCAGACCCTCCCCACCGAGAAATGCACCCCAACTCTACCTCCCATGGATACTCCCAGACCCTCCCCACCAAGAAATGCCCCCCAACTCTCCCTCCCATGGATACTCCCAGACCCTCCCCACCGAGAAATGCACCCCAACTCTCCCTCCCATGGATACTCCCAGACCCTCCCTACAGAGGAATGCACCCCAACTCTCCCTCCCATGGATACTCCCAGACCCTCCCCACCGAGAAATGCACCCCAACTCTCCCTCCCATGGATACTCCCAGACCCTCCCTACAGAGGAATGCACCCCAACTCTCCCTCCCATGGATACTCCCAGACCCTCCCTACAGAGGAATGCACCCCAACTCTCCCTCCCACGGATACTCCCAGACCCTCCCCACCGAGAAATACACCCCAACTCTCCCTCCCATGGATAATCCCAGACCCTCCCCACCGAGAAATACACCCCAACTCTCCCTCTCATGGATACTCCCAGACCCTCCCCACCGAGAAATGCCCCCCAACTCTCCCTCCCATGGATAGTCCCAGACCCTCCCTACAGAGGAATGCACCCCAACTCTCCCTCCCATGGATACTCCCAGACCCTCCCTACAGAGGAATGCACCCCAACTCTCCCTCCCATGGATACTCCCAGACCCTCCCCACCGAGAAATGCACCCCAACTCTCCCTCCCATGGATACTCCCAGACCCTCCCTACAGAGGAATGCACCCCAACTCTCCCTCCCATGGATATTCCCAGACCCTCCCTACAGAGGAATGCACCCCAACTCTCCCTCCCATGGATACTCCCAGACCCTCCCCACCGAGAAATGCACCCCAACTCTCCCTCCCATGGATACTCTCAGACCCTCCCCACCGAGGAATGCACCCCAACTCTACCTCCCATGGATACTCCCAGACCCTCCCCACCGAGAAATGCACCCCAACTCTCCCTCCCATGGATACTCCCAGACCCTCCCCACCGAGAAATGCACCCCAACTCTCCCTCCCATGGATACTCCCAGACCCTCCCCACCGAGAAATGCACCCCAACTCTCCCTCCCATGGATACTCCCAGACCCCCCCTACAGAGGAATGCACCCCAACTCTCCCTCCCATAGATACTCCCAGACCCTCCCCACCAAGAAATGCACCCCAACTCTCCCCACCATGGATACTCCCAGACCCCCCCTACAGAGGAATGCACCCCAACTCTCCCTCCCATAGATACTCCCAGACCCTCCCCACCAAGAAATGCACCCCAACTCTCCCCACCATGGATACTCCCAGACCCTCCCCACCAAGAAATGCACCCCAACTCTCCCTCCCATGGATACTCCCAGACCCTCTCCACCGAGAAATGCACCCCAACTCTCCCCACCATGGATACTCCCAGACCCTCTCCACCAAGAAATGCACCCCAACTCTCCCTCCCATGGATACTCCCAGACCCTCTCCACCAAGAAATGCACCCCAACTCTCCCTCCCATGGATACTCCCAGACCCTACCTACAGAGGAATGCACCCCAACTCTACCTCCCATAGATACTCCCAGACCCTCCCTACAGAGGAATGCACCCCAACTCTCCCTCCCATGGATACTCCCAGACCCTCCCTACAGAGGAATGCACCCCAACTTTCCCTCCCATGGATACTCCCAGACCATCCCTACAGAGAAATGCACCCCAACTCTCCCCACCATGGATACTCCCAGACCATCCCTACAGAGGAATGCACCCCAACTCTCCCTCCCATGGATACTCCCAGACCCTCCCCACCGAGAAATGCACCCCAACTCTCCCTCCCATGGATACTCCCAGACCATCCCTACAGAGGAATGCACCCCAACTCTCCCTCCCATGGATACTCCCAGACCCTCCCTACAGAGGAATGCACCCCAACTCTCCCTCCCATGGATACTCCCAGACCCTCCCTACAGAGGAATGCACCCCAACTCTCCCTCCCATGGATACTCCCAGACCCTCCTTACAGAGGAATGCACCCCAACTCTCCCCACCATGGATACTCCCAGACCCTCCCCACCAAGAAATGCACCCCAACTCTCCCTCCCATGGATACTCCCAGACCCTCTCCACCGAGAAATGCACCCCAACTCTCCCCACCATGGATACTCCCAGACCCTCTCCACCAAGAAATGCACCCCAACTCTCCCTCCCATGGATACTCCCAGACCCTCTCCACCAAGAAATGCACCCCAACTCTCCCTCCCATGGATACTCCCAGACCCTACCTACAGAGGAATGCACCCCAACTCTACCTCCCATGGATACTCCCAGACCCTCCCTACAGAGGAATGCACCCCAACTCTCCCTCCCATGGATACTCCCAGACCCTCCCTACAGAGGAATGCACCCCAACTTTCCCTCCCATGGATACTCCCAGACCATCCCTACAGAGAAATGCACCCCAACTCTCCCCACCATGGATACTCCCAGACCATCCCTACAGAGGAATGCACCCCAACTCTCCCTCCCATGGATACTCCCAGACCCTCCCCACCGAGAAATGCACCCCAACTCTCCCTCCCATGGATACTCCCAGACCATCCCTACAGAGGAATGCACCCCAACTCTCCCTCCCATGGATACTCCCAGACCCTCCCTACAGAGGAATGCACCCCAACTCTCCCTCCCATGGATACTCCCAGACCCTCCCTACAGAGGAATGCACCCCAACTCTCCCTCCCATGGATACTCCCAGACCCTCCTTACAGAGGAATGCACCCCAACTCTCCCTCCCATGGATACTCCGAGACCCCCCCTACAGAGGAATGCACCCCAACTCTCCCTCCCATAGATAATCCCAGACCCTCCCCACCAAGAAATGCACCCCAACTCTCCCCACCATGGATACTCCCAGACCCCCCCTACAGAGGAATGCACCCCAACTCTCCCTCCCATAGATACTCCCAGACCCTCCCCACCAAGAAATGCACCCCAACTCTCCCCACCATGGATACTCCCAGACCCTCCCCACCAAGAAATGCACCCCAACTCTCCCCACCATGGATACTCCCAGACCCTCTCCACCAAGAAATGCACCCCCAACTCTCCCTCCCATGGGATACTCCCAGACCCTCCCCACCAAGAAATGCACCCCAACTCTACCTCCCATGGATACTCCCAGACCCTCTCCACTGAGAAATGCACCCCAACTCTCCCTCCCATGGATACTCCCAGACCCTCCCTACAGAGGAATGCACCCCCAACTCTCCCTCCCATGGATACTCCCAGACCCTCCCCACCGAGAAATGCACCCCAACTCTACCTCCCATGGATACTCCCAGGACCCTCCCTACAGAGGAATGCACCCCAACTCTCCCTCCCATGGATACTCCCAGACCCTCCCCACCGAGAAATGCACCCCAACTCTACCTCCCATGGATACTCCCAGACCCTCCCCACCAAGAAATGCACCCCAACTCTACCTCCCATGGATACTCCCAGACCCTCCCCACCGAGAAATGCACCCCAACTCTCCCTCCAATGGATACTCCCAGACCCTCCCTACAGAGGAATGCACCCCAACTCTCCCTCCCATGGATACTCCCAGACCCTCCCCACCGAGAAATGCACCCCAACTCTCCCTCCCATGGATACTCCCAGACCCTCCCTACAGAGGAATGCACCCCAACTCTCCCTCCCATGGATACTCCCAGACCCTCCCTACAGAGGAATGCACCCCAACTCTCCCTCCCACGGATACTCCCAGACCCTCCCCACCGAGAAATACACCCCAACTCTCCCTCCCATGGATACTCCCAGACCCTCCCCACCGAGAAATACACCCCAACTCTCCCTCTCATGGATACTCCCAGACCCTCCCCACCGAGAAATGCCCCCCAACTCTCTCTCCCATGGATAGTCCAAGACCCTCCCTACAGAGGAATTGCACCCCAACTCTCCCTCCCATGGATACTCCCAGACCCTCCCTACAGAGGAATGCACCCCAACTCTCCCTCCCATGGATACTCCCAGACCCTCCCTACAGAGGAATGCACCCCAACTCTCCCTCCCATGGATATTCCCAGACCCTCCCTACAGAGAAATGCACCCCAACTCTCCCTCCCATGGATACTCCCAGACCCTCCCTACAGAGGAATGCACCCCAACTCTCCCTCCCATGGATATTCCCAGACCCTCCCTACAGAGAAATGCACCCCAACTCTCCCTCCCACGGATACTCCCAGACCCTCCCACCGAGAAATGCACCCCAACTCTCCCTCCCATTGATACTCCCAGACCCTCCCCACCGAGAAATGCACCCCAACTCTCCCTCCCATGGATACTCCCAGACCCTCCCCACCGAGGAATGCACCCCAACTCTACCTCCCATGGATACTCCCAGACCCTCCCCACCGAGAAATGCACCCCAACTCTCCCTCCCATGGATACTCCCAGACCCTCCCCACCGAGAAATGCCCCCCAACTCTCCCTCCCATGGATACTCCCAGACCCTCCCCACCGAGAAATGCACCCCAACTCTCCCTCCCATGGATACTCCCAGACCATCCCTACAGAGGAATGCACCCCAACTCTCCCTCCCATGGATACTCCCAGACCCTCCCCACCAAGAAATGCACCCCAACTCTCCCTCCCATGGATACTCCCAGACCCCCCCTACAGAGGAATGCACCCCAACTCACCCTCCCATAGATACTCCCAGACCCTCCCCACCAAGAAATGCACCCCAACTCTCCCCACCATGGATACTCCCAGACCCCCCCTACAGAGGAATGCACCCCAACTCACCCTCCCATAGATACTCCCAGACCCTCCCCACCAAGAAATGCACCCCAACTCTCCCCACCATGGATACTCCCAGACCCCCCCTACAGAGGAATGCACCCCAACTCTCCCTCCCATAGATACTCCCAGACCCTCCCCACCAAGAAATGCACCCCAACTCTCCCCACCATGGATACTCCCAGACCCTCCCCACCAAGAAATGCACCCCAACTCTCCCTCCCATGGATACTCCCAGACCCTCTCCACTGAGAAATGCACCCCAACTCTCCCCACCATGGATACTCCCAGACCCTCTCCACCAAGAAATGCACCCCAACTCTCCCTCCCATGGATACTCCCAGACCCTCTCCACCAAGAAATGCACCCCAACTCTCCCTCCCATGGATACTCCCAGACCCTACCTACAGAGGAATGCACCCCTACTCTACCTCCCATGGATACTCCCAGACCCTCCCTACAGAGGAATGCACCCCAACTCTCCCTTCCATGGATACTCCCAGACCCTCCCTACAGAGGAGTGCACCCCAACTCTCCCTCCCATGGATACTCCCAGACCCTCCCCACTGAGAAATGCACCCCAACTCTCCCTCCCATGGATACTCCCAGACCCTCCCTACAGAGGAATGCACCCCAACTCTCCCTCCCATGGATACTCCCAGACCCTCCCCACCGAGAAATGCACCCCAACTCTACCTCCCATGGATACTCCCAGACCCTCCCTACAGAGGAATGCACCCCAACTCTCCCTCCCATGGATACTCCCAGACCCTCCCCACCGAGAAATGCACCCCAACTCTACCTCCCATGGATACTCCCAGACCCTCCCCACCGAGAAATGCACCCCAACTCTCCCTCCCATGGATAGTCCCAGACCCTCCCTACAGAGGAATGCACCCCAACTCTCCCTCCCATGGATACTCCCAGACCCTCCCTACAGAGGAATGCACCCCAACTCTCCCTCCCATGGATACTCCCAGACCCTCCCCACCGAGAAATGCACCCCAACTCTCCCTCCCATGGATACTCCCAGACCCTCCCTACAGAGGAATGCCCCCCAACTCTCCCTCCCATGGATACTCCCAGACCCTCCCTACAGAGGAATGCACCCCAACTCTCCCTCCCACGGATACTCCCAGACCCTCCCCACCGAGAAATACACCCCAACTCTCCCTCCCATGGATACTCCCAGACCCTCCCCACCGAGAAATACACCCCAACTCTCCCTCTCATGGATACTCCCAGACCCTCCCCACCGAGAAATGCCCCCCAACTCTCTCTCCCATGGATAGTCCCAGACCCTCCCTACAGAGGAATGCACCCCAACTCTCCCTCCCATGGATACTCCCAGACCCTCCCTACAGAGGAATGCACCCCAACTCTCCCTCCCATGGATACTCCCAGACCCTCCCCACCGAGAAATGCACCCCAACTCTCCCTCCCATGGATACTCCCAGACCCTCCCTACAGAGGAATGCACCCCAACTCACCCTCCCATAGATACTCCCAGACCCTCCCCACCAAGAAATGCACCCCAACTCTCCCCACCATGGATACTCCCAGACCCCCCCTACAGAGGAATGCACCCCAACTCACCCTCCCATAGATACTCCCAGACCCTCCCCACCAAGAAATGCACCCCAACTCTCCCCACCATGGATACTCCCAGACCCCCCCTACAGAGGAATGCACCCCAACTCTCCCTCCCATAGATACTCCCAGACCCTCCCCACCAAGAAATGCACCCCAACTCTCCCCACCATGGATACTCCCAGACCCTCCCCACCAAGAAATGCACCCCAACTCTCCCTCCCATGGATACTCCCAGACCCTCTCCACTGAGAAATGCACCCCAACTCTCCCCACCATGGATACTCCCAGACCCTCTCCACCGAGAAATGCACCCCAACTCTCCCTCCCATGGATACTCCCAGACCCTCTCCACCAAGAAATGCACCCCAACTCTCCCTCCCATGGATACTCCCAGACCCTACCTACAGAGGAATGCACCCCTACTCTACCTCCCATGGATACTCCCAGACCCTCCCTACAGAGGAATGCACCCCAACTCTCCCTTCCATGGATACTCCCAGACCCTCCCTACAGAGGAGTGCACCCCAACTCTCCCTCCCATGGATACTCCCAGACCCTCCCCACTGAGAAATGCACCCCAACTCTCCCTCCCATGGATACTCCCAGACCCTCCCTACAGAGGAATGCACCCCAACTCTCCCTCCCATGGATACTCCCAGACCCTCCCCACCGAGAAATGCACCCCAACTCTACCTCCCATGGATACTCCCAGACCCTCCCTACAGAGGAATGCACCCCAACTCTCCCTCCCATGGATACTCCCAGACCCTCCCCACCGAGAAATGCACCCCAACTCTACCTCCCATGGATACTCCCAGACCCTCCCCACCGAGAAATGCACCCCAACTCTCCCTCCCATGGATAGTCCCAGACCCTCCCTACAGAGGAATGCACCCCAACTCTCCCTCCCATGGATACTCCCAGACCCTCCCTACAGAGGAATGCACCCCAACTCTCCCTCCCATGGATACTCCCAGACCCTCCCCACCGAGAAATGCACCCCAACTCTCCCTCCCATGGATACTCCCAGACCCTCCCTACAGAGGAATGCCCCCCAACTCTCCCTCCCATGGATACTCCCAGACCCTCCCTACAGAGGAATGCACCCCAACTCTCCCTCCCACGGATACTCCCAGACCCTCCCCACCGAGAAATACACCCCAACTCTCCCTCCCATGGATACTCCCAGACCCTCCCCACCGAGAAATACACCCCAACTCTCCCTCTCATGGATACTCCCAGACCCTCCCCACCGAGAAATGCCCCCCAACTCTCTCTCCCATGGATAGTCCCAGACCCTCCCTACAGAGGAATGCACCCCAACTCTCCCTCCCATGGATACTCCCAGACCCTCCCTACAGAGGAATGCACCCCAACTCTCCCTCCCATGGATACTCCCAGACCCTCCCCACCGAGAAATGCACCCCAACTCTCCCTCCCATGGATACTCCCAGACCCTCCCTACAGAGGAATGCACCCCAACTCTCCCTCCCATGGATATTCCCAGACCCTCCCTACAGAGAAATGCACCCCAACTCTCCCCACCATGGATACTCCCAGACCCTCTCCACCAAGAAATGCACCCCAACTCTCCCTCCCATGGATACTCCCAGACCCTCTCCACTGAGAAATGCACCCCAACTCTCCCCACCATGGATACTCCCAGACCCTCTCCACCAAGAAATGCACCCCAACTCTCCCTCCCATGGATACTCCCAGACCCTCTCCACCAAGAAATGCACCCCAACTCTCCCTCCCATGGATACTCCCAGACCCTACCTACAGAGGAATGCACCCCTACTCTACCTCCCATGGATACTCCCAGACCCTCCCTACAGAGGAATGCACCCCAACTCTCCCTTCCATGGATACTCCCAGACCCTCCCTACAGAAGAGTGCACCCCAACTCTCCCTCCCATGGATACTCCCAGACCCTCCCCACCGAGAAATGCACCCCAACTCTACCTCCCATGGATACTCCCAGACCCTCCCCACCGAGAAATGCACCCCAACTCTCCCTCCCATGGATACTCCCAGACCCTCCCTACAGAGGAATGCACCCCAACTCTCCCTCCCATGGATACTCCCAGACCCTCCCCACCGAGAAATGCACCCCACTCTACCTCCCATGGATACTCCCAGACCCTCCCTACAGAGGAATGCACCCCAACTCTCCCTCCCATGGATACTCCCAGACCCTCCCCACCGAGAAATGCACCCCAACTCTACCTCCCATGGATACTCCCAGACCCTCCCCACCAAGAAATGCACCCCAACTCTACCTCCCATGGATACTCCCAGACCCTCCCCACCGAGAAATGCACCCCAACTCTCCCTCCCATGGATAGTCCCAGACCCTCCCTACAGAGGAATGCACCCCAACTCTCCCTCCCATGGATACTCCCAGACCCTCCCTACAGAGGAATGCACCCCAACTCTCCCTCCCATGGATACTCCCAGACCCTCCCTACAGAGGAATGCACCCCAACTCTCCCTCCCACGGATACTCCCAGACCCTCCCCACCGAGAAATACACCCCAACTCTCCCTCCCATGGATACTCCCAGACCCTCCCCACCGAGAAATACACCCCAACTCTCCCTCTCATGGATACTCCCAGACCCTCCCCACCGAGAAATGCACCCCAACTCTCCCTCCCATGGATAATCCCAGACCCTCCCTACAGAGGAATGCACCCCAACTCTCCCTCCCATGGATACTCCCAGACCCTCCCCACCGAGAAATGCACCCCAACTCTACCTCCCATGGATACTCCCAGACCCTCCCTACAGAGGAATGCACCCCAACTCTCCCTCCCATGGATACTCCCAGACCCTCCCCACCGAGAAATGCACCCCAACTCTACCTCCCATGGATACTCCCAGACCCTCCCCACCAAGAAATGCACCCCAACTCTACCTCCCATGGATACTCCCAGACCCTCCCCACCGAGAAATGCCCCCCAACTCTCCCTCCCATGGATAGTCCCAGACCCTTCCTACAGAGGAATGCACCCCCGACTCTCCCTCCCATGGATACTCCCAGACCCTCCCTACAGAGGAATGCACCCCAACTCTCCCTCCCATGGATACTCCCAGACCCTCCCCACCGAGAAATGCACCCCAACTCTCCCTCCCATGGATACTCCCAGACCCTCCCTACAGAGGAATGCACCCCAACTCTCCCTCCCATGGATATTCCCAGACCCTCCCTACAGAGAAATGCACCCCAACTCTCCTTCCCACGGATACTCCCAGACCCTCCCCACGAGAAATGCACCCCAACTCTCCCTCCCATGGATACTCCCAGACCCTCCCCACCGAGAAATGCACCCCAACTCTCCCTCCCATGGATACTCCCAGACCCTCCCCACCGAGGAATGCACCCCAACTCTCCCTCCCATGGATACTCCCAGACCCTCCCCCACCGAGAAATGCACCCCAACTCTCCCTCCCATGGATACTCCCAGACCCTCCCCACCGAGAAATGCACCCCAACTCTCCCTCCCATGGATACTCCCAGACCCTCCCCACCGAGAAATGCACCCCAACTCTCCCTCCCATGGATACTCCCAGACCATCCCTACAGAGGAATGCACCCCAACTCTCCCTCCCATGGATACTCCCAGACCCTCCCCACCGAGAAATGCACCCCAACTCTCCCTCCCATGGATACTCCCAGACCCCCCCTACAGAGGAATGCACCCCAACTCACCCTCCCATAGATACTCCCAGACCCTCCCCACCAAGAAATGCACCCCAACTCTCCCCACCATGGATACTCCCAGACCCCCCCTACAGAGGAATGCACCCCAACTCTCCCTCCCATAGATACTCCCAGACCCCCCCTACAGAGGAATGCACCCCAACTCTCCCCACCATGGATACTCCCAGACCCTCCCCACCGAGAAATGCCCCCCAACTCTCCCTCCCATGGATACTCCCAGACCCTCCCCACCAAGAAATGCCCCCCAACTCTCCCTCCCATGGATACTCCCAGACCCTCCCCACCGAGAAATGCCCCCCAACTCTCCCTCCCATGGATACTCCCAGACCCTCCCCACCGAGAAATGCCCCCCAACTCTCCCTCCCATGGATACTCCCAGACCCTCCCCACCGAGAAATGCCCCCCAACTCTCCCTCCCATGGATACTCCCAGACCCTCCCCACCAAGAAATGCCCCCCAACTCTCCCTCCCATGGATACTCCCAGACCCTCCCCACCGAGAAATGCCACCAACTCTCCCTCCCATGGATACTCCCAGACCCTCCCCACCGAGAAATGCCCCCCAACTCTCCCTCCCATGGATACTCCCAGACCCTCCCCACCGAGAAATGCCCCCCAACTCTCCCTCCCATGGATACTCCCAGACCCTCCCCACCGAGAAATGCCCCCCAACTCTCCCTCCCATGGATACTCCCAGACCCTCCCACCAAGAAATGCCCCCCAACTCTCCCTCCATGGATACTCCCAGACCCTCCCCACCAAGAAATGCCCCCCAACTCTCCCTCCCATGGATACTCCCAGACCCTCCCCACCGAGAAATGCCCCCCAACTCTCCCTCCCATGGATACTCCCAGACCCTCCCCACCGAGAAATGCACCCCAACTCTCCCTCCCAGGGATACTCCCAGACCCTCCCCACCGAGAAATGCCCCCCAACTCTCCCTCCCATGGATACTCCCAGACCCTCCCCACCGAGAAATGCACCCCAACTCTCCCTCCCATGGATACTCCCAGAGCCTCCCCACCAAGAAATGCCCCCTAACTCTCCCTCCCATGGATACTCCCAGACCCTCCCCACCGAGAAATGCACCCCAACTCTCCCTCCCATGGATACTCCCAGACCCTCCCCACCAAGAAATGCACCCCAACTCTCCCTCCCATGGATACTCCCAGACCCTCCCTACAGAGGAATGCACCCCAACTCTCCCTCCCATGGATACTCCCAGACCCTCCCTACAGAGGAATGCACCCCAACTCTACCTCCCATGGATACTCCCAGACCCTCCCCACTGAGAAATGCACCCCAACTCTCCCTCCCACGGATACTCCCAGACCCTCCCCACTGAGAAATGCCCCCCAACTCTCCCTCCCATGGGATACTCCCAGACCCTCCCCACTGAGAAATGCCCCCCAACTCTCCCTCCATGGATACTCCCAGACCCTCCCCACCGAGAAATGAACCCCAACTCTACCTCCCATGGATACTCCCAGACCCTCCCCACCGAGAAATGCACCCCAACTCTCCCTCCCATGGATACTCCCAGACCCTCCCTACAGAGGAATGCACCCCAACTCTCCCTCCCATGGATACTCCCAGACCCTCCCACCGAGAAATGCACCCCAACTCTCCCTCCCATGGATACTCCCAGACCCTCCCCACCAAGAAATGCACCCCAACTCTCCCTCCCATGGATACTCCCAGACCCTCCCCACCAAGAAATGCACCCCAACTCTCCCTCCCATGGATACTCCCAGACCCTCCCCACCGAGAAATGCACCCCAACTCTACCTCCCATGGATACTCCCAGACCCTCCCCACCGAAAAATGCACCCCAACTCTCCCTCCCATGGATACTCCCAGACCCTCCCTACAGAGGAATGCACCCCAACTCTCCCTCCCATGGATACTCCCAGACCCTCCCCACCGTGAAATGCACCCCAACTCTACCTCCCATGGATACTCCCAGACCCTCCCTACAGAGGAATGCACCCCAACTCTCCCTCCCATGGATACTCCCAGACCCTCCCCACCGAGAAATGCACCCCAACTCTACCTCCCATGGATACTCCCAGACCCTCCCCACCAAGAAATGCCCCCCAACTCTCCCTCCCATGGATACTCCCAGACCCTCCCCACCGAGAAATGCACCCCAACTCTCCCTCCCATGGATACTCCCAGACCCTCCCTACAGAGGAATGCACCCCAACTCTCCCTCCCATGGATACTCCCAGACCCTCCCCACCGAGAAATGCACCCCAACTCTCCCTCCCATGGATACTCCCAGACCCTCCCTACAGAGGAATGCACCCCAACTCTCCCTCCCATGGATACTCCCAGACCCTCCCTACAGAGGAGTGCACCCCAACTCTCCCTCCCATGGATACTCCCAGACCCTCCCTACAGAGA
The DNA here is from genome assembly GCF_000004195.4 of Xenopus tropicalis. Classification (NCBI taxonomy): domain Eukaryota; kingdom Metazoa; phylum Chordata; class Amphibia; order Anura; family Pipidae; genus Xenopus; species Xenopus tropicalis. The sequence goes on from NC_030682.2 coordinate 142,299,868, forward strand.
AATGCACCCCAACTCTCCCTCCCATGGATACTCCCAGACCCTCCCTACAGAGGAGTGCACCCCAACTCTCCCTCCCATGGATACTCCCAGACCCTCCCTACAGAGAAATGCACCCCAACTCTCCCCACCATTGATACTCCCAGACCCTCCCTACAGAGGAATGCACCCCAACTCTCCCTCCCATGGATACTCCCAGACCCTCCCTACAGAGGAATGCACCCCAACTCTCCCCACCATGGATACTCCCAGACCCTCCCTACAGAGAAATGCACCCCAACTCTCCCCACCATTGATACTCCCAGACCCTCCCTACAGAGGAATGCACCCCAACTCTCCCTCCCATGGATACTCCCAGACCCTCCCTACAGAGGAATGCAGCCCAACTCTCCCCACCATGGATACTCCCAGACCCTCCCTACAAAGAAATGCACCCCAACTCTCCCCACCATGGATACTCCCAGACCCTCCCTACAGAGGAATGCACCCCAAGTCTCCCCACCATGGATACTCCCAGACCCTCCCTACAGAGGAATGCACCCCAACTCTCCCTCCCATGGATACTCCCAGACCCTCCCTACAGAGGAATGCACCCCAACTTTCCCTCCCATGGATACTCCCTGACCCTCCCTACAGAGGAATGCACCCCAACCCACTCCACCCAAAGATGCTCCCCAGATTGGTCAGAATCCAATTTAAAGGCATTTAGGTTGTAGATGAGACCAGATAATCACATCAGAACCTTTGACCTTCACTTATGGAACTTGGTGAATGGTTCTGGGAGCCTGAGGCAAGAGAGAAGGAAGCAAAAGTATAACAATACATCTTAGTAGAAGTTGGGTAAGAGGGTAATGAGGAGGAGTAGCAAGTGGTGGGTTGTGTAGTCTCCCTACTGAGCACCGTACTGGGCATGATGAGCCAGTGTGGGCCCAAGCTGGCCAACCCAACTCTTGCAGTTCCACCTTGAAAGGTTCATACATTTCATACAAATGGAGGCCCACAGCCGGACGTGGCCCCTAAAGGATGTTTCCATTTAAGAGCCCCGAAGACTTATCTTTAAACAACATCACCATTGTTGAACAATCCGGTACTTGGAAGACACAGGGCCTTTCTGTAGCCGACTACATGTAAGAAGTCACAACTCCGGACCATCTGAGAAGCCCTGTGTGACCTGAACACTTCCGGAGTGTCCTGTGCTGCTCAGAATAGTATTCCAGGTATATATATATATATATAGAAGCAACTTCTATCCAAGTAGAAAAATCCCAACAGTCCGGTGAATTGAAAGGCCAATGCACACACAGAGTTCATTATGGCGGCTTGGCATGGCACATTGTGTGACGTCTATTGACTGCTCCGTCTCAAAGGTCCCAATGAAGGGGGTTCTTGCCGCACAATGGCCGTCTCCCAATGGAGCATGACATTTTGTGCTTCTGGCCTGGGATATTCTGCTGCGGATCCGGCACCTCGCTAAGTTCTTCACATGCCCATTTACAAAAGGCAGCGTCGGAGCCACTTCACAGCCCTGAACATAATAAGGGGCGAGAGCAATTGAGCAAGTGCCTTTTTGCTTCTTGCCGGAGACTTTCTGCGCTGTGTTTCTCCTGAAGGCCAAGCCATTGTCATTTCCCAGCGTGGAGCTCATTGTTCCTTCTGCTCACAGTCAGGTAACTGCGCTCCGTGGCTTCCAATTGTCTGATTACTCAGAAAGAAAACACCGCCGCCTCTCATCATCCACACAAGCCTTCGGGTTATTTATGGTTATGCACACACTCACTGATTTCCATTCAATCCGGCTCCTGGCACTGTAGGCCATCTTTGCTTCTGTCCCCCCTCGCTCCTTTCAGCAGATATTAGTGGTTCCCTCTCGCCCTCCCTCTCCGGCTATAATTTGCTATCACAGTAGCAATCTGCCATTCTCCCACAACTAAATTGGAAATTGCTGATATTGCTGGGGGGGGGCACAAATAGGGGACATTGTCTGAGGTTCTGGGCTTAGCAGGGCTCTAAATATGAGCAGTTTAAGTGAGTGGATAGTGGGGCAAGATGGAAATACAAGGGCAAAAGGGCAAGACTAACATTTTATATCAAAGATGCCCAACCGGCAGACTGTTGGCAGCTTCTGCCAGCCCATGTATGGCCAAGCCTTAAGGTCCCCTTACACGGGCCGATTGTAGCTGCTGATATCGGCCCCTTAAACCAACTCGGCAGCTAATCGGCCCGTGTAGGGGCACAAACAACAGGCCTGTTCGACCGATATCTGGCCTGAAATCGCCCAGATATCGATCGGGCAGTTTAAAAAATGTAGTCGGATGTGGTCCCTGAACCGACTGCACCCATTACCGTTGGTATAATTCCCTAATAACCGAATTAGCCTAAATTCTCCTATCGCCCACCCATAGGTGGGGATATCAGGAGAAGATCCACTCGCTTGGCGACCTCTCCAAGGGAGCAGATCTTAAAGTGTATGGCCACCTTTAGGCTAGGATGCAGGCCAGGACTACAGCAAACACTCCAAGGTCCTTCCCTGTTAAGAAATTACCCTTTAAAACTCAATATATTATATTAAATGGCTTAGATAAGTGCTGAAACACTGATGCATGTTATTGTTATAAAGCTATTGCCACATTTTCTAGTTTTCTACTGTAGTAGAGGTTTTTGATATCCTTCTTCTTCCTAAAGTTGGCCATACACGGTACAATTATGATCTTTCCTGGAATCATTGGTCGCAGGAAAGATTGTTTGTGCCCTTCATTGACGTTCAGGGCTGAATTGTCAGATATGGAGGTAGAAACAATAGGAATTCTACCCCTGTCTGACGATTCAGCCCTAAACACAGCTTTTGTTCAGGCACCTTCAATGGCGCCTGTCTGATCAATAAGGCAACCGAAATCAACCGTCTCGTCGATTCACCATACATGCACCATATATCGTACAAACAAGGTTGCACATATGGCCAGCTTAAGGTAGGTGATATCTGGTTAATTCGTGGGTTTTGCCCTACAGTAACAGGAATAGGAGCTGTCGGAGCGATTACCGCGCGAATGAACCAATGGAGTCCTCTATCTGATGGGAAAATCCAGCCTGCCCGATCGACATCTGGATGGTTTTGGCCAGATATCTGTAGGGGATGCCATACACAGGCAGATAACTAGTGATGAGCAAATTTCTCATCGGCAAAAAATTCTCAAAACTGCTTAAAAATTTACCAAATGGTGAAAAAATTTAAGCGACCGCAACTTTTGTGAAGCTACTGTGACTTTTTTCCTCTTTTATTTATTCACTCTTTTGCCAACCTCACTGAACTATGTCCACCTTGGGTGGGTGATATCAATGAAGGGTATATAAGAAGTTATCGCTGCTCAGGACTGTATCGATGAGCAACTGCACTCCTCAATCTGATGGGAAAACCAAGCCTGCCCAATTGATATCTGGCTGAGGGTCCCAAACACAGCAGATAAGCTGTTGAATCGGCATGAAGGACCCGAATCTACAGCTTAGGGCTCTGGCACACGGGGAGATTAGTCGCCCGCGGCAAAACTCCCTGTTCGCGGGCGACTAATCTCCCCGAGTTGCCTACCCCTGCCATCCCACCGGCGAACATGTAAGTCGCCGGCGGGATGGCAGACGGTGGCGCGATTTTGCGCAAATCGCCGAAAAAGACTTGCGAGTCTTTTTCAGGGATTTCCTGAAATCGCCCCGCCGCGTCTGCCATCCCGCCGGCGACTTACATGTTCGCCGGTGGGATGGCAGGGGTAGGCAACTCGGGGAGATTAGTCGCCCGCGAACAGGGAGTTTTGCCGCGGGCGACTAATCTCCCCGTGTGTCAGAGCCCTTAAATGTGCTGGTGTATGGCCACCTTAATGGTAAAGACACATGGAGCTACTTGTCGTGGCTACTAAAATAGACAATGCTGATCATTTACTGATAATTGTCTCTGCATGTGTTTTAGCAGAGGCAATTCTTAGTATTGTCTATGGCAGGGGATTTTCTGCCATTTAGTAGCCGTGACAAGTAGCTGCTACTAAGTAGCCCTGTGTGTCTTCACCCTAACAGTCATAGGATTGTAGCTGTCTGCATTACAGATTATTAGACATTCCAAGTGTCCCTTATCTCTAAATTATTGCTTTACTACCATGTAGCCTAGGAGATAGGGAAAGTTGATTGGATACCGGAATATTATCCTATGAAATAATTTCCCTATTGTATTCATGTGAGTTTATATCATATAGCCATGGGTAGATTGCTCTTGTGTTTTCATAGAAACTTCATTTGACCCCTGCTGTGGGCCTTGTTGGTGCTCTTGTTTCTGACTGTTTTCTTATCTACTCCCCACTTTCCTTGGGCAATAAACTTTCGTACTTCAGGTTATTATATAAAGGAACAATGGAGTGCGAGACACTGACTCTGATTCAGGTAGGAATTGGCTACGACAGGGGCAGCATCAAAGAGGCAGGGGACTAACAAATACCTATATAATAACAATTTCCCCTATTTGCCCTCCTTCCCAGGAGACAAAGACTAGTATCAATCTTGGGGTTCAAAGAGCACAGCTAAAGACATAGTAACAAATGCATACCATGATATCTGATAATCAATGGTTACACTTACAATTGACATCTATGTATCAGAAGTGTTTGGTCAATGTTAGCCCTTTTGGCTAATCAACTGATGGACATTTTCATGGAGAAAGCGTTGGTGGGAAAGACACACATTCACCCCAAAATGTATTCATCATCTGCAATCACAGAGGACATAGATGTAGACTAAAGAACATTCCCTTTCTACACTCATCTTGGCTCTTTTCAAGCTTATGAACCTAAAGCTTTCCTTTTGGATTCATCATATTACATCCTTGGGTTGTGTAGTTGGGTTGGGAGGCATAGTCAAGAGAAGAAAAAAATACGTTCTTAGTTCTCTTTTACTTGGTGACTATAATTATTTTTGGATGTTGAACTTAATCAAGAGTCTCAAGTTGACCAACATCAACGCATCATTATAATATAAATATAATGTTATGTTGTGGGATAAATAAACCAATGATCTGTTCCCTCGTTCTCCATCTCTTGCTCTTCCTATGCATCAAATATACAATTTTAACACAAGAGTCTGTACCTTAATCCATTGTTACCCCCCCCCCCCAGGGGTTTATATTAATAGCGAGAATGCACGCGGCTGCTATAGACACTGGCAAAGGTTACTAGATGAATTATAAGAAAACAGAAAGTACGTTTGGATTCTATTCTACCTGGAATTGATTTTGAAGCAGCCCAGAGAGCTTCTATTAATGGCTGTCTCAGTAGGGCATAGCCTAGATATTGTGAAGTTATAGCACTGCCACTGACGAATGCTTTCTGTTTAGCACTTCGGGGGTTTTGAGCTGAATCCCCGGTGAGAAGATTGTGAAGATCAAGTAATGGAGAGTTATTTGTGGACTGTTGGAAAGGAATGTTCTGTTTGTCCATTTATCCGTGTACTCTCTAAGGTCTCTTGTTTAATGCATGACTTTGTGAAAGTGCAGCCTCCTCTTAAATATGTTCATGAAGAACATTGGTACATTGGCAAGACATTGGTGTCATGGCTGCCCATTAAGAAGCCATTAAAATCATCTTTAGTTTGGAATAGCTACCACCAACAAGGACACTTTTGGGTTATCCTTTGAGATAGTCTCTTGTCAGATACCTACAGTTATTTGTACATATCACTGTTCCACCTCACTATTACTACATGTCTAGGTCTCATCAAAGCCTAGGGTGCAGCTTACTGCTTTACAGTCATTTCCTTGGGACATTCGTTGCCAACTGACAATAATCTTTGAGTCACCCACTATCTTTACTGGTGATACTGAGCTTTAGAACATGCACTCCCCCCTCACTTTGTCTCATCTGCACTTACTGGATCCCCCTAGAAGATGAAAGTTCCCATTAAACAGATCAACAAAAGCTGGAGCTGCTAATGCATGTACTGAAATACAAACCTTTCTTTGTCTATAATTCATTGCCAAAAATATTCAAACACCTGCCTGCCCAACATCTAAACCAAGGCAGCTGGTCCTTCCTTTTCTGCTACAAGAAAATCTACTCTTCTGGAGAGCACTCCACTAGATGTTGGACCATTGTTGGTGGGACTTATTTCCATTGTGCAACAAGAACATTAGTGAGGTTGGGCACTGATGTTGAACAATCAGGACTGGTTTGCTGTGGGCAGTCCAATTCATCCAATAGGGTTTCAGTTGGGTTAATATCAGGGCTCTGTGCAGTCCAATCAAGTCCAAACACATATCTGTTCAGACCTCAGACTTGGCTTTATGCATGGGGGCATAAAAGTGCTAAATCAAAAGAAGGGACTTTATTAAGTAGAAATGTCCAGAATGTCATTGTCAACTGCAATGCTTTCAATGGAACCAGTGGCCCCAACCTTGAAGTACAGCCCCAAACCATTATTCCCCCATACCAAATGTTACAGTTGGCATTACACATTGAGGCAGGTAGCATTATAGCGGCAGCCATCAGACCATCAGACTGCCTGAAATGCCATTTTTTACTCCAGAGAACAGGCTTCCACTGCTCCAATGGCGATAACCTGTACACCATTCCAGCTGGCGCCTGGCACTGCCAACGGTGATGGTCAAATAACCACGCTCCCAGTTAATAGTTCTGGTGCTGACAATGTTGGAATGTTCCAGCTAAGGACCCTTAATTTTAAAAAGGGGGTGTGTGGATCCTTTTGGTAGTAGCGTGTACATCTCTCCAGCAAGAGGACCCTATGATTGTGGGCACCCAATGCAAATACTCTTAGCTCTACCCTTAAACCAGCCCAGCGTTAGTCTCATTCCTGCCAGCCACGTTCCTTCTCAGGTGCATCGTATTATTCACTTGATCAGAGAAATATTTTAGCTTTCTAAATCCCAAACGCCTACATTTAATTAGAATAAGTGAGTATAAATAGCCCACATCTGTTCTGGAGGCCTGCGGTATCTCGGTGTAGAATAGCAAAGGGACCTTTTCCTGCTGACAGATTATTCAGACAATGTAACGTGAAACTCATCTTGCTGTGGGTTATTAAAATGAAGAATCCTGACTCCGGAACTCTCTATAGGGGGTCTAAATAAAGGGGAGGGGGGATGCCCAGCTGTGGCAGGTAGTCAGAATAGAGCATAGTAGTGATAGAAAAGGAAGGGGCCCGACCAGAAATGGGCAGGGAAGAGGCACAGGGGATGCACTTGTTAACTGGCAAAGTTGGGGGTGTGTTTGTGTCCATGGTAGGGAAATTAGATTGTAAGCTCCACTGGGGCAGGGACTGAAGTGAATTATTAAAGGGACAGCTCTCCCTTGAAATAACATTAACATTCCTTGATTTGTGTGTTTTTTGAACAACTTTAGGCCCTGTAACTCTCCAGGTTGAAACTGTAACTCTTTTTCTAGTTGCTAAAGATTCACAAGGAACTCCCGCTGTTACTGGGGAAGGGGGGGGGGCAATATGTTTCGTTTTTTTCTGGCCTTGTTCTCCTCCATGGGAACAAATGCACTGACCTGGGGTAAAAAAACAAATGCTCTGAGATCACAGATAAACCAAGGGAATGCCCAGTTACATAGTTAGTTAGTTACATAGGGTTGAAAAAAGACCAGTGTCCATCAAGTTCAACCCTTCCAAGTAAACCCAGCACACCTAACCCACAACTACCAATCTATACACTCACATGCATAAACTATAAATACAACCACTAATACTAACTGTAGATATTAGTATCACAATAGCCTTGGAAACTTATTATACATCTATAGGCAGGAGTCTGCTGTTCCCATGTCCAACAGTTCTTGGTTAGCTTTGAGATTGTTGGCGAGATTAGCTCCCTAGTTCTTGGCGAGATTAGCTCCCTAGTTCTTGGCGAGATTAGCTCCATAGTTCTTGGCGAGGTTAGCTCTACGGATCTTGGTGAGGCTAGCTCTGTGGTTTTTCATGAGGTTAGCTCTGTGGTTCTTGGTGAGGTTAGCTCTGTGGTTCTTGGTGAGGTTAGCTCTGTGGTTCTTGACAAGGTTAGCTCCATGGTTCTTGGCGAGGTTAGCTCTATGGTTCTTGGCAAGGTTAGCTCCATGGTTCTTGGTGAGGTTAGCTCTTTAGTTCTTGGCAAGGTTAGCTCCATGGTTCTTGGCGAGGTTAGCGATGCAGTTCTTGGTGAGGTCAGCTCCTCGGTTCTTGGTGAGGTTAGCTCTGTAGATCTTGGTGAGGTTAGCTCTGCAGTTCTTGGTGAGGTTAGCTCTGCAGTTCTTGGTGAGGTTAGCTCTGTAGATCTTGGTGAGGTTAGCTCTGTAGATCTTGGTGAGGTTAGCTCTGCAGTTCTTGGTGAGGTTAGCTCTGTAGATCTTGGTGAGGTTAGCTCTGTAGATCTTGGTGAGGTTGGCTCTGCAGTTCTTGGTGAGGTTAGCTCTGTAGATCTTGGTGAGGTTGGCTCTGCAGTTCTTGGTGAGGTCAGCTCCTCGGTTCTTGGTGAGGTTGGCTCTGCAGTTCTTGGTGAGGTCAGCTCCTCGGTTCTTGGTGAGGTTAGCTCTGTAGCTCTTGGTGAGGTTGGCTCTGCAGTTCTTGGTGAGGTTAGCTCTGTAGATCTTGGCGAGGTTAGTGATGCAGTTCTTAGTGAGGTTAGCTCCGCAGTTCCCATGCATCATTAGGTGCAATTGATCAGAGCAGCCTTGGCACAGTGCCTATTGGTGCAAGTTATAATAGTAAAAGGATTGTGTTTAGACATAAATACTAGTTATCAATATGCAAAAAATGCCATATAAATACAATATATAAAAGCTGATAAGTCATTAAGATTCCCATTACATGGCAGCTCAAAAACCAGTGTATTCTGCTTCAGAGTTTATAATCAGGTCTGTAGCATCTGATTTGGAACAGAAGGCAGAAAGGACTGAGCGGTTCCAAGGGCAGTTATACAAAGTGCAAGGAGTGGATTTTGATGCAAATGAAAGTGGTTTTATGTGCAACTAACTTTAGGGAAAAGTTGCCCACTGAGCTTGTGAACCTAAATGAGCCCTATAACCTTGCCTTCAGCTAATGTTGATAACTTCTGATGACCCCCTGAGTTTGACTTTAAAAATGCCCAGAGCCCGCTGAGCATGTGCAGTGCCACTGACACACACAAGATGGCCTGGGAAGATACAATATGGGGAGCTACTGAGGCCAACTTTGAAGGCCTAGATCATTACTGTTACAGGGCTGCCGAGCCTCCAGGCTGGTACAGTCAGTTCAGTATATAAATTACAGCACTTCTTGGCTTTGATTTTCCCTCAAATGGCCACAAAGGAAAAAATGTTCACACAGCGGAACCCCCCCATTGCACATATTATTCCATTAACGAACAATTAAAAACTGAACATGCATTCATTTGTGCAAAAACATCATTTTTATATAACTAAGCAAGCTCAGCCCCTGAGCCAACGAGTCCCTGTGCCATAATTAGCTGCACAATTGCATTCTGGTAATTAAAACCTTGCGGCAACGAGGATGGATAAATGCTGACTGATACTGTAACGTTTTACTGTAACCTGTTTGGGTAACTAGTTCCTAAACTTGGATCTGTTTGTGTCCGAGACGTTGGGCCCCCTATCTTTGGACCTATTTTTGCTGTAAAAACTCAAGACATTTTTATTATTTGCTTTCATACAGGGTTTTACCCCTGCTGAGTCCATTGATACCAGCCACTCTTTCCTATGGAGCTGAAGGCAAAGGCGTCTTTCCTGTAATCCCAGCTGATGCCCCCGTGTCCTTTGCAAAGCTCCGTTGATGAAAAGATCTGCCGGGAAGTTATTGCAATGACCCCGTACGTATTTGCACAAGATAATGAAACCACCTTGTGGGCATCCCTTCTCCAGGAAAAACAAATATGGAAAACTTAATAACACAAATAGGTATCGGGGGACCTCAGAACCTCCTAATAGCTTGAGTTGCTGCCAACGGCCACCTTCATGTTCATCATGGTGGAGATATTTTTAGGAGCAGGATAGCTCTGTATATCCAGGTGAGAGATTCCCAGGGGTGTATAATGCTCTGCTGATGATTTTATAGGTTTGGTGGTCACATTGGCATTGACTGAATTTTCTGCTTCAACAGTTTGATGTCTTAATTGTGTAAGCTTATGGTAAATTACCCCTTCTAACCACACCTTATTTTACCCAGGGTGAGACTGTATCCTTCAGGGGTGAGCCCTCACTTGATATGGAGGCCAGGCTGATATGTGTTGTATTTCTCAATAAATGGGCGCCAGTGGTTCTTAACCTTGAAACCATGAACTGATTATTTACACAGTCAATTGGGAGTAATTACAGCACAGAATAGGTAGGTAGTAGCATCTCACAGAATGGTCACAGTAACTCTTTAGCTGCAGGGCACAATGGGTTAACTCCCAGCTTTCAGTGGAACCTGAGTGATCACTATCTAACCCTATGTTTGAACACTGTTAACCCTACTCTGGGCAGTATTATACCTGGGATTATAATCCCTCTACAATTCCTTGTCGGAGCCAAAATGCTGCTCACTAAATAGCCCTGCCGGTCTGTTACACCTAGTGTGACCTATAACAAGAGCTGCCTATTGTAGCTGGACTTACCTATTCCCAGATTTCATAGTCTCTCTGCCTGCTTGCTCCGGCAGAGACTTCAGAAAATGGCCTCCAGCCTCATGGCTGCTCAGCCTTTTATACCACAGTGCCACCTTATGGCCAAACTGTGGAACTGCACAAACGTTCATGTCATGACCCAGGAACAAGGGACTTACTTCCCATTAAATTAAGGACCCTTCATAGCTGTCCAAATACTAGGGGACCACAGAGTTAGAAAAGGTATAATTTACCAGTTCCCTACAATTGCATTTGCTATAACATTGGCCTTAATGGCCTTCGTGCTGGGAAAAGTTCTCACCAATTATTTCAGAAATGTAGGTGAAAAAGCTAAAGACAGGGTCCTCTCAGGGTTCATATCTACCCCTGTGCGGCAAATTAGAGAGGCTTCAGATGGCTTTTTTTTGCCTTCCTCTGGATCAACTAGCAGTTAGGCAGGTTATATATAGGCAATATGGTTGAACGTGATGGACGTATGTCTTTTTTCAACCTAACTTACTATGTTACTAAGCATGGAGTAGCGAAAAATTCAGACTGGTGTTTGGACCTGCCTGGTCTAGAACCTAGAATCTGTATTTGCTGGCTACTGCCTCCTGGCTGAGCCTCAAGAGTCTGTGTAGGTGTAAGCTTGTAACCAATGATAACGACTTCTTTCCTCTATGTCTCTGCTTTCCATTGCCAACTCCTGCAGGTGGTTTAGTTTCAGTTGTAGGTGAACCCTAATCCTGCCAACTTCTCCTCCTGGCAATTGCTGGGTCATTGAGTTTACTTGGTGAGGGTCCAAAAGTCTGTTCCCACTTGATCCTTTATGTTGTTTTCTTAAGGTTACACAGTGCAAAGGTCCTTGCCAGTTACACACATGTGGGCTCAATAGACAATAGATAAGAGCAGTTCCCAAATTGTGGGGGGCTCAGCGTAAAGGGCACTTGGGTTCTGATTTGGAGGGAAGGTCTACTTGGTTTCCTAAATACATCTGAAAGCCAAGCTTGAAGGTGAGTCAGGGTAAGACTTGGGGTGAAAGATTTGGGGTAAAAATCATCATCATCGTTATTTATCTATGCTCATCAAAGTATTTAGTGTCCTGGATATTCTTGGATGAAGCCGAGTAACTTGTACATCAATGTTCTTCTAACTCTGTAACCTCCAATGGAGTTTAATCTGAAGTTAAATACCAAGGAATAGAGGGAAATGGAGTGAAAGGGATTAGTCCAGGTTACAAGGAGGACCAGAAGTGCCCGAGGCTGTAGGATTGGCATATACAAACATCGTACTAACTGGTAACAGCATTAGGGCCGCACTGGAACTACTTGAGATTTGGTTGGAGGTCCTCCCATTGCCATATCCCATCCTACAAGTCAGATGTAATTGGACATGTCTAAAAATAATGGTTGTAAAATATGATCTGTGCATTGTATGAATAATTTGCCTTCCTATTGGAAGGGAACTCTCCATGCTGTGTTCCTATTGGGTGTAGTCTGCCCTCTGTGTCTCATTGAAATACAATCATGGAGCCGCGTGAGCAATATGATGCCCTTTGTGTTGCTAAAACATAAAGCCAAAACTGGGCAGGTTTCTTGTGTGTAAATAAAAAGGGATATGGGTAATTCTGTATGTTAAGCATCTGAAATGCGGTGTCTCGGTGTTGTGACACAACCACAGTGTCTCTTGGGGGGGTATAAATTACCTGGATATTGACTGGAGTCATGGAACTGTCTTCATAGGAGCAGCTATTACATTTGCTGACAGTTTCATGCCAACGGAAAGATCTTGGCAATGTCATACCCCTTTGCTCCAGTGCAGAAACCCCATCAGCAATTGGTTATTGTGGGTTACTGCACTGGGGCTACCTTTTCCATGGCTCAGAGGCCATAGATGGATTGAGTTTGGCTCTTGTCTTGGACATTTAGACTGAAATAACAGATTATTTGTTTGTGGTCTGTCCCTATCCGGAGGTATTCTCCCAGTGCTACTATACCTGCTATCCCACAGCCCCAGTCCCTTCCCAGAGGCTATTATCCCCCCACTGCTACTATAGGCACCATCTCTCCCTACTATACCTGCTATCCCACAGCCCCAGTCCCTTCCCAGAGGCTATTATCCCCCCACTGCTACTATAGGCACCATCTCTCCCTACTATACCTGCTATCCCACAGCCCCAGTCCCTTCCCAGAGGCTATTATCCCCCCCCACTGCTACTATAGACACCATCTCTCCCTACTATACCTGCTATCCCACAGCCCCAGTCCCTTCCCAGAGGCTATTATCCCCCACTGCTACTATAGGCACCATCTCTCCCTACTATACCTGCTATCCCACAGCCCCAGTCCCTTCCCAGAGGCTATTATCCCCCCACTGCTACTATAGGCACCATCTCTCCCTACTATACCTGCTATCCCACAGCCCCAGTCCCTTCCCAGAGGCTATTATCCCCCCACTGCTACTATAGGCACCATCTCTCCCTACTATACCTGCTATCCCACAGCCCCAGTCCCTTCCCAGAGGCTATTATCCCCCCCCACTGCTACTATAGACACCATCTCTCCCTACTATACCTGCTATCCCACAGCCCCAGTCCCTTCCCAGAGGCTATTATCCCCCACTGCTACTATAGGCACCATCTCTCCCTACTATACCTGCTATCCCACAGCCCCAGTCCCTTCCCAGAGGCTATTATCCCCCCACTGCTACTATAGGCACCATCTCTCCCTACTATACCTGCTATCCCACAGCCCCAGTCCCTTCCCAGAGGCTATTATCCCCCCACTGCTACTATAGGCACCATCTCTCCCTACTATACCTGCTATCCCACAGCCCCAGTCCCTTCCCAGAGGCTATTATCCCCCCACTGCTACTATAGGCACCATCTCTCTCTACTATACCTGCTATCCCACAGCCCCAGTCCCTTCCCAGAGGCTATTATCCCCCCACTGCTACTATAGGCACCATCTCTCCCTACTATACCTGCTATCCCACAGCCCCAGTCCCTTCCCAGAGGCTATTATCCCCCCACTGCTACTATAGGCACCATCTCTCCCTACTATACCTGCTATCCCACAGCCCCAGTCCCTTTCCAGAGGCTATTATCCCCCCACTGCTACTATAGGCACCATCTCTCCCTACTATACCTGCTATCCCACAGCCCCAGTCCCTTCCCAGAGGCTATTATCCCCCCACTGCTACTATAGGCACCATCTCTCCCTACTATACCTGCTATCCCACAGCCCCAGTCCCTTCCCAGAGGCTATTATCCCCCCACTGCTACTATAGGCACCATATCGCCCTACTATACCTGCTATCCCACAGCCCCAGTCCCTTCCCAGAGGCTATTATCCCACTGCTACTATAGGCACCATCTCTCCCTACTATACCTGCTATCCCACAGCCACAGTCCCTTCCCAGAGGCTATTATCACCCCACTGCTACTATCGGCACCATCTCTCCCTACTATACCTGCTATCCCACAGCCCCAGTCCCTTCCCAGAGGCTATTATCCCCCCACTGCTACTATAGGCACCATCTCTCCCTACTATACCTGCTATCCCACAGCCCCAGTCCCTTCCCAGTGGCTATTATCCCCCCACTGTTACTATAGGCACCATCTCTCCCTACTATACCTGCTATCCCACAGCCCCAGTCCCTTCCCAGAGGCTATTATCCCCCCACTGCTACTATAGGCACCATCTCTCCCTACTATACCTGCTATCCCACAGCCCCAGTCCCTTCCCAGAGGCTATTATCCCCCACTGCTACTATAGGCACCATCTCTCCCTACTATACCTGCTATCCCACAGCCCCAGTCCCTTCCCAGAGGCTATTATCCCCCCACTGCTACTATAGGCACCATCTCTCCCTACTATACCTGCTATCCCACAGCCCCAGTCCCTTCCCAGAGGCTATTATCCCCCCACTGCTACTATAGGCACCATCTCTCCCTACTATACCTGCTATCCCACAGCCCCAGTCCCTTCCCAGAGGCTATTATTCCTACCAAATAATTGCAAGGAAAAGTGTTCTTTCTAGAAATAAAGGTAATGGACAACTGACATAAAATCATCTGGGACTCTATAAAGGAGAAAACACTTTCCTTTTTTCTTGCCTGATTCCTTTTATCAGTTCAATTCACAGTACCAAACCCGCGACTTCTGAGCATACAGTATGTGATGTATCTCCTGTGCTGAAAATGCAGAAAACCATTTAGAATATAAAAAAGACTAGATTGATTCTTGCCTGGAATATGCCGATGCAGAACTCATAATAAAAAACACACTTCAGCTAATCAGCGGCACTGTGGGACCTCGGCAACGAATCGATTAGAAGTTGACAAACTGTACTCTGTCATTTCACATTCTGACACAGCGCAGAAGATCCGTTCACCTCTCATGAACTGTACAACGACTCTGAATAACTGACATGAGGGCAATTTTGTAACAACGTAGAGATGGACATGTTCGGTCATTGTGTCCCCATGAAATGTTCTGTATGCCATAATCCGATACCCCCTAGTCATACAGCATATGGAAACTGTCATCTAACCAGATGGGCAGATATTTAAATAAATGCCTTCCAAATCCCAAAGAAGCATGCTTTATTCCTATACCCACGTGCCATAATAAACCAACTCTTATGGTTCTCCTAACAGCTTGGACTTGATCCCTGTTTGGATGACCTTCTTCATTATACCACAGCTGATGGCCAGTAGAAGACTTTGTGACCCCCTCTCATGCAAGGTCTTGGAAGTGTAGGAAAGGTTTGATGCTACCGGACTGTATAGACATATAAACCGTATGTAGAAAGAAATAGGCACCAGTGGTTTTTCAAATGTTGGTTTATTGACCTGCAGTAACTTGAATGAGCTCCTTCCTGGGTGCAACATGGTGAGGCAAATGTGAAGTGGGCCATTGTCCTAACTGTCTGTGTCATGCATATGTTCATCTTATATAACTCGTATTACTAGTTTGTTATAATTTACAGTTAGACAACAAGAACATGAAATTTAAAAAGCTGTAGACAATTCTCTGGACTTAGGGGCCGTGCCCCAGGAGGTGTCAGACACATCCCCATCCATATCAACTGAATTACATACCTTGGATGGTGCTTGGCTTGGAATAATCTAAACTGGCAAGCAATGGGAAGCAGCAGTATGTCATTGCCTACTTATCAAAACCTGATTTGGAAATGAGGGGCAAAAGGGGGGAGGCAAGTGATGGAGTGATGATAGGCACAGACCCTGATGGGGCGTTGTACTTGCCCTGTGGCAAATAAGGACAAGGCTGGTCTGTACTGACTATTTGAATGGTTTGCTCTCCTGACGAAGGCACAAGGTGCACGTCAAAGCCAAACCCCAGACACAGAGACCTCTGCATGAGTATCAATGAGGAGAATTTTTGTGTTTTTAGTGTTCTTGCACTTCTGCCCAGGGTAATTGTAAATGCCCCCTAATATCCTTTATATGGGAGAGCCTGGCAGTCAAAAGAAGAGCACTTAACAAGCCAATCTTGGAGTGCTGTAAGTTTATCTATGACCCTACATGAGAGATGAAGGAACAGCGAGTAGAGGTCATCTACATTCAGGGACTATAGATTACAAGCCACAAGACTGGAGAGAAATAGCTAGAATAGCTACAGCTACTGAACCAGAGGCCTTTTTAATACCACCTTTAGCCGGAACCACCAACACAACATGATGAGATGGGGTGAGATAGGAGAAAAGTGCTGAGAATAATGGACTTTACATTGGAATGTTTTTCACTAGTGTGCCAGTCCTGTTGCAATAATTGTACTTAACTGCCCATGTATAATAGTAATATAGTAATTGGGTTGCAAAAAAGTCACACATCCATCAAGTTCAACCTTTTATGTCTATATGAAACCTGCCTAACTGCCATTTATTCCTGCAAAAACCCATATGAAGCCTCAACAATTTGCTGCAAAGGGACAAAAAGTTCCTAGATAGTTATAGACCTATCTTGACTAGTCTCTGATAACTGAGACTTTCCATACCCTTTTCCAGCTTAGTTGCCCTTCTCTGGACCCTCTCTCTCAATAAGATCCCATTTGAGCACTGGAGACCCAAACTGCAAGGCGTATTCTAGATGGGGCCTTACCAGCGCTCTGTAAATCTATGCCCCTTTCAAAACATCTCAAAAATGTTGAGAAATTAACTCTCACTTGCCCGTAATCTTGTCAGCAAATGGAATTTCAAATTGAAACCTCCTCTTCAAATAGGTTTGGGCCCATTGAGCCTTAGGAGAATCTCTAGTTCCAAAGCAAAGAACATGCCACATTAGCACTCAGACAGACTGGGGGAGAAGCCACCGGCGCTTCTGATGCTTCTGTAGAATATCTCCCAGTTAATGTTTGTTAATGATATTCACTACTTCATTAGGTAAGTTGCGAGAAGAGGTATTCTTTTCCCCTAGGTAGTTATTATAGAACCAATTACTTTCCTCCGTGCTATGAAGTGCCTAGATGAGTCGTCTTTATAGTCAATTATCTCTTTTGCATCAGTTCTGGAGGATAATTATGCAGTTGTGCACCAAAACATTTCGGAATGTTTTTAAGTAATTAGTTCAATGATACAGAAGAGCAGGGGGCAGCCGGAGAAGAGAGCGCGCTTATTCCACATTAATTGGTTGCAGAATAATTGTACAGGTATTTATACATTTAATGTAGTTGTTTATGTGCCGTCATATTTGTTTCCAAATACTTGATTTAAATTAATGGGGTTTATTATAAATGCCCAATACAGGGCTGCGGTGGTTTTAAAACTACATAGCTTGTAGCTTTACAGTCTGTTGGACTGTAACGACTAAGGTGGCACCAACTCAATGGGCATATGGGCCAGTTAGGGGGGGATTTGGGGTGAGTGCTTATTTGTGCCCTGGGTACCCCTGGAACTATAGCGGGGTGACTGTTACCCCAATGTTTCTATATATCTGTAACCTTGTTATGGGCTAAGGGGGCCCAGCCTGAAGGCCAGTTAGGGGGGGATTTGGGGTGAGTGCTTATTTGTGCCCTGGGTACCCCTGGAACTATAGTGGGGTGACTGTTACCCCAATGTTTCTATATATCTGTAACCTTGTTATGGGCTAAGGGGGCCCAGCCTGAAGGCCGGTTAGGGGGGGATTTTGGGTGAGTGCTTATTTGTGCCCTGGGTACCCCTGGAACTATAGTGGGGTGACTGTTACCCCAATGTTTCTATATATCTGTAACCTTGTTATGGGCTAAGGGGGCCCAGCCTGAAGGCCAGTTAGGGGGGATTTGGGGTGAGTGCTTATTTGTGCCCTGGGTACCCCTGGAACTATAGCAAACACACCTTCCCCCACATAGGCCAATACAACATGTAAAGCTCTTCCATGAGTTCCGTGTATGTAGAATACCTCAGTAATTCCCTGTGCTCAGTCTTTTCGTTTCTCTGTAAGAGCAAGCTAAGCCTTCCCTATGAGCAATGTATTAATATTTTAGTGTGTTAGCGAGCTGGTTTCATTTCAGACTGTGTTGCCATTGTTATTATAAGGGCAGAAGGAAAGCAATAGCTGCTGTAGGATTAAGCTGCCGCTGAGTTTACCTGGTAATATAATGAGCAGAAATAACAGGGCTGGCAGATTTGCACCCAGTAATATATACAGGGGCCGCATTGTATTTAGAAGCCCCCCGCTGATACCAAGCTGGCCCAAGGGCATCTATCTGCTTGGATATTTCCCAATTGCTTGCTTTATTCCTCTGACTTTCTTCCTGGGCTTCCTTAGTAGCATGTGATTGAAGTGTTTGTGTGCCGCTCGCTTGCTTTGATTAATGCAAAGACACCATCCCACACACACCCACCTACACAATATGATCCCCGGGGCTTGTTATCTTTAAATACCTCCATTGATCCAACACACGTACATACATTTACATATTAACCCGTAGCACACAAACACAGGGGCACAAATGTAAAATGGAACTGGAGATTGTGGTTGGGTTACATTTCCAACAGCAGCTCAAGGGAAAGGGTTGGACTGTTGGCATTATTCCTGCAATACATGATATTTCTCACTGTTCCTACCTATAGTATTTGCTTTGTAGTTACCCACAGTATCTGGGACCCAAAGCAATTACCCTCTCATTGTTTCTTCCTCTTGACCAGGGATCCCCAATCTTTCTTATTTGTGAGCCACAGTCAAATATAAAAAGACTTGGGGAGCAACACAAGCACCATAAACGTTCATGGAGGAGCCAAATAAGGGCTGTGATTGGCTATTAGGGGCCTCTATGCACCCTATCAGCTTACAGGGGCTTTATTTGGTAGGAAATCTGGTTTTTATTCAACCAAAACTTGCCCCCAAGTCAGGAATTCAAAAATAACTCCCTGGTTTGGGGGCACTGAGAGCAACATCCAAGGGGTTGGGGAGCAACATGTTGCCCCTGAGCCACTGGTTGGGGATCACTGCTCTAGACAACTCTGCCCATCCCCAAAATCAGGGGAAAATGATATTAATGGACGCATGTATTGAAGCTGTACAAGTCAATACATTCGCTGGGCCTTTGCTTATGTCTATCCAGCAGCCACTGGATCTGCCATCTCTATTGCTACTCACCTGTCAATCTGTGGGTTCTGGCAAATGCCAGAGGGGCTGCTGTAAGGTGCCATAGTTATTAGGCTGGAAGTGGGCTGTTTGGGCCTCTTTGTAGCTGAAATGCCAGGACCTGATTTGAATCCCAGTCCAGGCCTGGACCTAATTGTAGAATACACCCAAGTGTAGAATATTTTTGTCCATAAACTCGTTCTCTGTTACTCCTAGACATGTAATAACATTTATACCAGGGATCCCCAACCAGTGGCTCAGGGGCAACACGTTGCTCCCCAACCCCTTGGGTGTTGCTCTCAGTGCCCCCAAACCAGGGAGTTATTTTTGAATTCCTGACTTGGGGGCAAGTTTTGGTTGAATAAAAACAAAATTTCCTACCAAATAAAGCCCCCTGTAAGCTGATAGGGTGCATAGAGGCCCCTAATAGCCAATCACAGCCCTTATTTGGCACCTCCATGAACTTTTATGGTGCTCGTGTTGCTCCCCAAGGCTTTTTACATTTGACTGTGGCTCACGAGTAAGAAAGGTTGGGGGGCCCTGATTTAGAGTATTACATGCATCCAACTTCTAAGGCTCGTGCCAACTTATTGGCTGCCATAAAATACTTATGTAATAAAAGACACTAGGTTTTAAGGGGCAGTAACCTATAGCAACCAAAGAGATGTTTTCTTTTAAACAAACAGGGGACCAATAAATGCTGCCTGCTGATTGGTTGCTATGGGTTCAAATGTTCACTTCCAAAAGAATGCCTTGACAACCATGAGATGGAAGTGCTCCATATAAATATGTGTTCTGGTCCTGGGCAGGCAAGGAAATATCTGGGCCTTGATGGCACTCAGAAAGAGCCTGCTGTGCTTTAGTTGCATGTCCCCCCATGAGTGTTCTTAATTCATATTAATTCTGACCTTCAGGCAGGATCCAAATTGGAATATAGACCGTGTAAACAGAAGAGCCACTTTAATTGCAACACAGTCTATGGTATGAGAGCTATTATGCAGAAAGCTTGCGGCCTGGAATAGGGGGGTCATTTGTATTTTAGATCTCAATACTTTAAAGTAGAAGGAAAGGCTACATCACTGGGGGGTACCAAAATGTTAGGCACCCCCTGGTGACTTGAATTGCTTACCTGTAACCCCTGTTTGGAGAAAACTGCACTGGCCAGGGTGTATGTGGGCAACCGTTCCTTCACCGATCTGCACGTAGTAGAGTGAAAAGTCCACTTTAATAAAAAAAGTCAGCTTTTGTGCTCAACTGGGCATGTGTCGGCCCCCGGACTTCTGAAGAAAGGTGAAGGAAGGAAGAGGATATATATATATGCTCGGTCGCATATGCCCTCGGCCGGCGCAGTTTTCTCCTAACAGGAGCACCAACCCGGGGCATAAGGTAAGCGATTACAATCACTGGGGGGTGTTGCCTAACATTTGCCCCCCCCCCCCAGTGATTTAGCCTTTCCTTCTCCCTTAAACATTAAAATTGTTTTGCAACCACCAATAAGGACTTGCATCTTTGTTTTACTCTTGGCACCAATTTCGGGATTATTTTCAATACATTTTCTAGGTCTGCAGCAAGTAGCACAACATTTCTATATATAATATACAGTATATAATATGTATACAGTATATAAATTCATTTTAATGACACATTTTGTGTCCGCTCATTCATGGACAGGCAGATGCTTAATGATTCCGGGAGAGCAGTGATTTGTATGGGAGAATGTCGGCAGTTACTGTGCGCAGCCCGCGGCAATGACATTGCCAGGCAAGGAAACAACGCAGCCCAATCAATCACGGTAGGGAAGACATCTCTAATCCCCCCCGGCGAATAAACACACAGTTGATCTCGGTATAAAATGACATTGCTGCTGAATATGAACAGGTGGCAATAATAAATATGATGCCATAACAATAAGTTTGGTAATTTGATCAGATTCCCAGAGCATTTCATCATTGTGTTATTAGATTCATAATATCCGATTTCCCTAAAAGACTGATACTGAAGCAAAGGTCTTGAAATGTGAGTAACCGAGTGGTATCCCAAGGCCCCTGGCGGCAGAAGCTGAAAATGGAAGATCTTGGTGTAGGTTGGGTTTGTAGGAATGAAGTAGGAAGTATTAGTTTGTAGGGAATGGAAGGCAAATGTTTAGTATATGTTTTCAGTACCACCTCTATGCTGACGATACTCAGATCTATCTTTCCTCTCCTGATCTCAACCCAGAGCTTCTAACTCGCGTCTCTTCCTGCCTGTCCGCTATCTCCACTTGGATGTCCCAACGTTACCTTAAACTAAACCTCTCTAAAACTCAATTGGTTCTCTTTCCCCCATCCAACACCCACATTGTTCCCGAGGTATCTATAACAGTTAACAATTCTACCATCACCCCATCTTCCCAGGCCCGGTGCCTTGGGGTTATCCTTGATTCTGCCCTGTCCTTCACCCCTCATATCCAATCACTTATCAAATCATGTCACTTTCACCTAAGAAATATCTCCAAAATACGATCATTTATCACCCAAGATGCTGCCAAAATTCTTATTCACTCTCTTATAATATCTCGCCTGGACTACTGTAACTCCCTATTAATTGGCCTTCCACTCCAAAGACTGTCCCCTCTCCAGTCCATAATGAATACTGCTGCCAGGCTCATACACCTCTCCAACTGCTCCTCCCCTGCCGTGCCAATCCCCCTGCCATGCCACTCTGCCAGTCCCCCTGCCGTGCCACTCTGCCAGTCCCCCTGCCGTGCCACTCTGCCAATCCCCCTGCCGTGCCACTCTGCCAATCCTGCACTGGCTCCCCCTACCATCCAGGATAAAATTCAAACTAATGACCCTCACATACAAAGCAGCCCATAACTGCCCCACCCTACATCTCTGAACTCATCTCTAGGTACCATCCAATCCGCTTGTTACCCCCCTACTGACCTGCTCCTCAACTCCTCTCTCATTCCCTCCTCAAACGCTCGCATTCAAGACTTTGCAAGGGCTGCCCCCCTTCTCTGGAATTCGCTCCCACAAACTGTCAGACTTTCTCCCAATCTCTCTGCCTTCAAGGGATCTCTAAAAACACATTTATTTAGAGAAGCTTACCCTAATCTAGTTTAGCAATACCCTGTGCCCCCCCTCTCACAACTCTGGTCATGCCCATTCCCACACCTTGTGTCTCAACCCTTTCTCCTTGTAGATTGTAAGCTCTTTTGGGCAGGGCTCTCTTCCCCTCCTGTATCGGTTATTGATTGTGGGCCCCAATCTTTCTGCTTTGCCAGGAGCAATTCTATGGTTCTTGCCAAATTCTAGATCAATTAAAAAACCTGATGGTAAAATTAGTTAAATTTATTTATTATTATTGCTACTAAAGACAAACTAAACAACTCATTCTGGACCACACATGGGTGTTGGGGCACTGTGGGCAAAACAAACATAATTAGTCCTCACTTGTTGCCAGCTCTAAGCTAACAGTACGGCACAGAGCCTTGGATATATTATGGCTGAGGTTGATCCGATCAAGGTGTTTGTTCATTGCTGACCAAAGTTTATGATTCCCAAGCCATAACAGATATCCATGGCAGTCATTGATGCCCTTCAGCACCTACAACATATTTAGAGTCATTGCCAAACCAGATCATTAAATAATAATAAATATCCATGGTGACCATTGATGCCCATCAGCACCTATTTGGTGTAATTTTTGGACCTAATCATTAGACCACTAACAACTATCCATTCACAGCCATCAGCACCTATATGGGATCATTGCTGAACCCCATAATTAGCCCATAACAGATACCCATGATGCCATTGACACCCATCAGCACCTATATGGAATCATTAGACAATAACAAATATCCCTGGTGACCAATGACACCTATGGGCACCTATATGGAATCATTGCCATACCTGATTCCCAGACAATAACATATTCATGGTGACTTATCACCCATGAGAACCTATATGGGATCATTGCCAAACCTGATCATTAGACCATAACAGATATTCATGCTGACCATGATGACACCCATCAGCACCTATATGGGATCATTAGACTATAACAGATATTGCCGGAGTGTAACAGATATCAGTTGTAACCAATGATGCCTATATGCACCTATATGAAATCGCTGCCGAACATGATCATAAGGCCATAAAGATATTCATGGTGTCCGTTGATGCCCATCAATACCTACAGTATATGAAATCACTGCTGAACCTGATCCCCAGACCATAACAGACCCAATTATGGTTTTCAAACCATATTTCGACTATTGGCCTTTGTTTTTCTTTGAATTAATTAATAGATAAATGAAAATTATAGCGGCTGATTCTGATGGACACAAGTCCATTTTTCCACCTCAATCTTACGATGATTACTATGGAGGCAATATAACTGTATATAAGTATTTTTTATAAAAGAAAATTGAGATTTGCCATTCCATCTCTTATCCCGATGCCTGTCTCTGGGTTGATCTGATGATCAGAAATATCTAAAGCAGAAAGCGGCTGCTGGGAACTTGTTTAATTTCTAAGTTGGAACGTGGCGCGGCACACTGCTTGTTCAACACAAATCCCTTATGAAATTGCAATTATTGGTAATGGCGTATTGAAAAGGGGGCGGGGGGAAAACAGGTGCAGATGAGTTCACCCTGCTGATTATTCATTTCCAATGTGCCGGAGTCACACAGGGCAGAGAGCCTGAATGTGCAGCATTAGCCCTCATTGACTGTAAAGCACTTTATCCTCCGGTGTCGGATTTGTCATGGCCCAATTCCTGGCACCTGGTGCCCCCCGCGGCCCGCTCTCACTCACAGTGGCACAAATAAACATTATATGCATATTCATGGATAGGGGGTCATTTATGAACTTGCAGAGCTGTGACAGACACATTCTATATGCAATGAAGCTGGTATCAGATGCATGTAAACCATCAGTGTTGGACTGGGGTGTCCAGGGCTTACCGGGGCTGCCACCTGGGGGCCCCCCGCCACTCTTGGGAGCTGCTACATTTTCTTGTACTCCTACTCCCCATCGAGTTTTTTATGGTTATACCGCCCTTTGGGTCAGGGGAGCAAGCAGGGGTGTCACATGAGGAGGGGTAATGGGTGGTTTGGGCAGGGTAATGGGTGGTTTGGGCAGGGAAATGAGTGGGAAAATTGGCTTTATAAGGGGTAATCCATCAGTGGAAAGTGTCTGGAAAGGGAGGAATTCGTAGGGTAGTCGTATTACAAATTTAATCCGACCCTGGCCCTAGCTTGTAATTTACCGGCTGGTGGAGGATGAGGCCTATTCAAAGATGGTTCCTTTTCCTTTCCCATTGGGACTAATATCACAGAGACTGGAACTAGAAAATTAGTTTGCATTCGAATTTCAAGTTTCACCTTTTCGGAGTCCAGTAAAACTTCACTAAGGGGTTTCTCTAGAACAGGGGTGTCAAACTCAATCACATAAGGGGGCCAAAATCTATGAAGGACTGAACTAGATAGAGGTCTAAACAGATGCGTCTGGCATTGGCTGGAGGGTGGAAAAAGCTCAAGAAGTATGGAGAAAAGATTTATTGCACCTTCTTTCAAATGTCTTGGAACTAAGAGCAATTCGGGAAGCTCTAATCTCCCTCAAGTCAGTTTTTGTAGGTCGGAGGATCAAGCAGGGGTGTCACACGGGGAGCGGTAATGGGTGGTTTGGGCAGGGAAATGGGTGGAATAGGTGGGAAAATTGGCTTTATAAGGGGTTATCCATCAGTGGAAAGTGTCTGGAAAGGGAGGAATTCGTAGGGTAGTCGTATTACAAATTTAAGCCGACCCTGGCTCTAGCTTGTAATCTACCGGCTGGTGGAGGATGAGGCCTATTCAAAGGTGGTTCCTTGCCCATCAGGACTGATATCACAGAGACCGAAACTAGAAAATTAGTTTGCACTTTTAATTGATCATTTCTCTAAGGCAGTCATAAGAATCCATCCTTCAGTGAAAAGTTCGTCTCCATTATAGGATTTACCACTGGTTCTATGATCTTTGTCATCTCCACTTTTTGAACCCATTCACAAGATTCCTTTATGGCCTCTGACTTTGAGGACAATATTGCTGGTTGCTCTAGCATCCGCGAGGTGAGTTGGAGAACTTCAAGCCCTGTCTTCAAACCAACTATATACTGTCTTCCATCCGGAGAAGTTCCATCTTTCCTGCTTAAAGTTGTCCAGGGCTTTTGTCTGAATGAATTTATTGTCTTATTTACCTTACAGAGAGAGGAGAAAGCCCTTTTGGATGTCAAGATGTACATTCAGAGAACTGAGTCCTTTAGAAAATCTCAAAGGCTGTTAATTGTACAGGCAGACTCAAGAGAAGGTGGGTCGGCATCTAAGAAAAAAGTAGTTGGATTGTCAAGGCCATATCGAAGGCCTATGCAGAGCAGGGTAATCAGTCCCCAGCAGAAGTGAAGGTACACTCAACTAGAGGTATTGTGGCCATGGGCAGAGGAGGAGGGAGTTTTGCTGGAGTCGATATGCAATGTGGCGACTTGGGTGAGTTATTTCTTCTGCATTACCCATGGGGGAGCGCTAACCCAAAGGTAATTAATGATGCTGCCATAGGGGTGACTAGGAAAAGAATATTACAGTAAGTATGAATAAATTCTCTCTTTTATTATGACTGCGCTTGTGGCTGCGTAAATAAGCCCCTTTGTGTCCTCACCGCCCAGGCAGCCAATTAGCAGAGAGCTCTTTACGACTTATAAACGATCTGGCTGAAGTAATGATTCTTATATGGTTAGACCCAAAAAAACAGTCCTTATGCTATAAATTTCCCATAACAGTAAAATGTAATTTTGTTTTGCATCGTTCCTTCTTTATCTTCTATCATAAAGATAGGTCATTTAAATTTAAACGAGCCCCCTAATTAGTTGTTAAAGACGTCTGAACCCGGCTCCTTAGAGAAGAAGGCAGGGGGAACAATTAAGGGCAATTGCTGAACAGCTAGCAAGTTGCATTGAATATTTCCAGTGTAATTCATTTAATTAAAGTAATTGGCCAAATTCTCAAATCAATTCATAATGATCAGACTTACTCTTTTAACCCCAGGCTGATATCAGGAGCACAATGTGTCTGATAGTAAAGCAGATCCCCAGATCTACCTGTTCCTGCTGAATTGTGCTTAGTACAGGGGAATCCCTATGCTGCCATAGTTTTATGGTATCTCTCTGTACAGGCTATGAGCAAACGTAGGGGGCTGTTCCTGCTGAATTGTGCTTAGTACAGGGGAATCCCTATGTGCCATAGTTTTATGGTATCTCTCTGTACAGGCTATGAGCAAACGTAGGGGGCTGTTCCTGCTGAATTGTGCTTAGTACAGGGGAATCCCTATGTGCCATAGTTTTATGGTATCTCTCTGTACAGGCTATGAGCAAACGTAGGGGGCTGTTCCTGCTGAATTGTGCTTAGTACAGGGGAATCCCTATGCTGCCATAATTTTATGGTATCTCTCTGTACAGGCTATGAGCAAACTTAGGGGGCTGTTCCTGCTGAATTGTGCTTAGTACAGGGGAATCCCTATGTTCCATAGTTTTATGGTATCTCTCTGTACAGGCTATGGGCAAACTTAGGGGGCTGTTCCTGCTGAATTGTGCTTAGTACAGGGGAAATTTTTGTTTATTGAGTTCTTGCATCCTAATACAATAAAGCTTAAAATAACATAACAAATAAGCAAAAGCATTAAATAGATTTACATGCAGTAAACATAATTAGCTTATCCTATAAACGTATCCGCTTGCTCTGTGGGCAACTGTACAAATGTTACAAAGCTGATGTATAGTCGCACCTGAGCTATACAACGCTGCTCAATTTCCAACTTTAACTCAACTTCAATGAGCGGCTCAGCCTGGCTGGGGGCCACTCTACTATAAACAACTATATACACAAAACAAAGCTCTGACTCCAGGAAGGCAAAAGATTGGGCTACTCACCTAAAACTGTATGAAGCCCCATCAGAAAAATACGACGAAGGCAAAAATCTAAGGGGGGTGAAAAGAACTAGCCCAACACCAAAGAGACATCAGAATTAGCAAGAGACTCACGGTGGGTCAAACTGAATGCCCCTCCACAGACCCTTCCACCTTGCTTCATCCATCCTTTGTCTCTCCAAAGAGCGTATCTTCCCGAGCTCACCCAGTACCATATCCACTACCACTGGACCGGGGAGGACTTCACGCCTGAGAGAAACCTTGCACCGTGCGTTCCAGGTGTAAAAGCGGACAACAGAGCTGACTAAGAAAAGAGTGCCCAAATCATACCCCCTGTGTCGCTTGAATGCCCCATAGGCCCACTCCTGGTAATTACAACCAGAGAGGCAAGGAATGCCCAAGGCAGCAGAGACTTGTTTGTAAACATCTATGTTAAAGGGGCACTGAAGCAAGAAGTGGTCCATCGTTTCCACTTCCCCAGAGCATTCCTCTCGTGGGCAGTCACGGTCATCAGTGCGTCTGTACTTCAGATTCCCATTAACATAGAGCTTCCCGTGGAAGGAGCGCCAGACGACATCCCTGAGCTTCGGGGGAACCCTTGGGGAATTGACTAAAGAGAGCCCTGATCTCAACACCTCGTCTGGACAGTCTTTCAGGGCCAGTGATGCATGAAAGTAGGAACCCAAGACTCTCCTATCGATGTCCCTTCTTGGAGAAGCCCTGATCTCCCCAACAGACACACACCACCGCCTCATCACCTTCAGACTCACGGCAACATAAGGCGGGAGAGGGGCATGAGGAGCACGCACGCTCTTTACCAAGCCGCCTCTCTTCCAACACTCAAGAAAAGGAAGGGCCCAAACTCTGAAGATCTCCACCCACAAAGGAGGCTTCTCCAACAGGAGGTTGTTATAGTTATACTTAATAAAGGTGTTCACGAAGAACACAACGGGGTTCACCATACCGAGACCCCCCTCCTTCCTTTGTAGGTAGGTAATATTTCTTTTGATGAGGTTTGTCTTATTCCCCCATAACAGTTGGAAGAAGAGACCTTTGATCTTAACGTAGAAAGCTTCTGGCAAAAGGCACACATGGCTGAGATACAAAAAGATTGGAATCAGGTAGGTTTTGATAAGATCCACCCTTTCTCTGAGGGTAAATTTCAACCCTTTCCACCGGTTCACCAGAACAGATGCGGTTTCCAACTTGCCCTCCCAAATTTGCTTGGCATAATCGCCATGGCCAAATTCGATACCAAGAATTTTAATTTTGGGCTGGGCCACTGGGAAGACATCCAGAAGATCGAAGGCAGGATCTCCCTTCCCCATCCAGAAAGTTTTGCACTTATTCTGATTAATCAAGGACCCAGAGGCCCTTGAGTAGTCCCTTAGCACCCGTGCCACAGTCTCTGCCTCCTCCCCACTAGACACGACTACTGTGACATCGTCTGCATAAGCGGAGACCTTCAGGGCCCTCCCGGGAGACAGAGGAACCCCTGCTAATGCATCGCACTCTATCCGCCTTATGAGGGGATCAATGGCAAATACATAAAGCAAAGGGCTCAAAGGACAGCCCTGTCGGACCCCAGAAGAAACCCCAAAGCTCTCCCCGGACCAACCATTCACAAGTGGGAAACTCTCGGCCCCTTTATACAAAATCTTTAGCCAATTAACAAATTTACCCGGAAGACCGTACCTGTCAAGGAGCAACCAGAGATACTCGTGGTTTACCCTATCAAAAGCCTTTGACTGATCCAAAGTCAGCAGATACTTACCCCACTCGCAGATCCTGCACCGCTCTAGGACCTCCCGGATGCCAAGGACAGCGGAAAAGGTGCTGCGGCCCTTCACTGTGCAGTGCTGAGAGGGGGAAAGAAGCCTTTCTGCAAAAGGAAAAAGGCGGTTGAACATGACCTTTGCCAGAATCTTTCGGTCTGTATTGAGAAGAGCGATGGGGCGCCAGTTCTCAACCTTAGACTGGTCCAAACCCTTGGAGAGGAGAATAAGAGCTGAGTGTCTCATAGAGGGAGGGAGTAGGCCCTCTTCCAGGGTGCTATTGAATACCTCTGTGAGACGAGGGGCCAGGACATCAACAAACTGTTTATAAAATTCGGCTGTTAAACCGTCAGGCCCTGGAGACTTTTTGAGGCCTAAGCCTTCAATTGCCTTCCTGACCTCCTCAACTCCAATCTCACACTCCAATTCGTCAAAAGAAATATTCTCATCTTGCAGAATAGGGGTCTCTTCCAGAAAGGAAGACATACTGGCCCGGGAGAGCCCCTGCCCCTTCAGGAGTTCAGCATAGTAGTTCTTAACAACTCTGAGAATACCAGGGACCGAAGTCTCTAGTACCCCAGCCTCATTTTGCAAGCCGTGTATGGACTTGCGGGAAAACACTTCCCGGCAGTTTTGGTAAGGGTCGGGCGAGTGGTGCTTCCCGTAGTCCCTCTCCAAAACCAGGGAAGAGTACCTGTCATACTGATACTCCTTCATGAGGGCACGGACCCTGGCAACTTCCCCACCTTGGGCCCCATCAGACACCAGTCTGTCTAACTTTCTCCTGAGAGATTGGTAGGCACGATCTTTATCAATTTGTATCTTGTTTGCTAGGCCTCGAAAGAGTCCTGCTGCCCTCTTTTTGACCATCTCCCACCACTCCGCCTTAGTGTTGCACAGATCTAATAAGGATTCCTGAGCCTGAAAGAACTCCCTGAAGGACTGATTTACACACTCCTCCCCCAGGAGGGCCGAATTCAGGCGCCAAAGACCCCTTCCCCTCTGAGGGGACTCTGAAACATTCAAGGACACACTCACCATACAGTGATCGGAGAACTCCACGGCTGTCACCTCAGGAGGAGACACTATGAAGTCCTGTTTAACAAAAAACCTGTCTATCCTACTTCTACATGTTCCTCTATAAAAAGTGAAACCCGTGCGGTCAGGGAAGTGGCGAATGTGCACATCCTCTAGGCCGGCCTGACTAACTATGCTATTTAGGTAAATGCTATCGTAGCCCAGCCGACCTGCGGCACCTCCCCTATCCATAGGCCTAGTCACGGTGTTAAAGTCACTGCCAAAAATTATCGGCCGGGCTGTAAAAAGAAAGGGCTTAATCCTGCTAAACAGGTCCCTCCTCGCCTTTAGGGTCTGAGGACCGTACACATTAATAAGGCGAAGATTCTGCCCATTCAGCAGGACGTCTAAGACCATACATCTGCCCATCTCTACCTCAATCACCCGTTTGACTGTTACCTTACTGGTCTTAAAAAGGACCGCCACTCCGCTGTACATCTCGGCCGCAAGAGACCAGTAAGAAGGACCGTGCACCCATTCCTTCTTGGCCCTATGGAGCACCTGAAGATTGCATAATCTGGTCTCTTGCAAAAATAAAATGTCTGCCTCAACTCGGGAGAGAAAAAAGAAGGCCGTGTCTCTTGCACCTACAGACTTAACGCTCGCGACATTAATGGTCACGACGCGTATCGGAGGGGGAACAGCCATTTACAGGGTGATTAAGATGAGGAGGTTTCCACCCTCCTTTTTACCTTCCTATCATCGTCAGAGCATTCCCTCTTTGCCGAGAGACCAGATGGAAGCTTTTCAGCTTCAGCCGGACTTATGTACTCAAATTCCGAAGAGGAAGAGTTGGCGTTATCAGACCGTGCCAGCTCCCTGTTTAGCTCCTCCTCCTCCTCCAACTCTGCCCTCTCCCCCCAAGATAAAGGAGCAAATCTGTTTACAGATAAAGGAAAGGGATCAGCCCCCTCCTTTGCATGGGCACCCTCTGCCCTTTCCTCTTTCTTCCTGTGATTCCCCCCACTCGAGTTGGTAGCCTTTTGTTTGGCCAAGGTGGCTTTCTGGGGTTCGCCTACTTTAACCCAATCCCCCAATGTGTTGTTAGCCACACTAGGCCGCTCAGAAGGGGGGGTCTCCTGAACTACCCTTTGGGACACTAGTGACCGTCCACTAGGTTGCCCTCTCCCTCTGCCCCTTCCCCGTGTTGCCCTAACGGATGTGAAGGACTGCGGGGCCTGGGAAGACTGCAGGGCCCGGGAAGACTGCAGGGCCCGGGAAGACTGTGGGGCCTGGGAAGACTGCGGGGCCCGGGAAGGCTGGGGGCCCTGGGGAAGCTGGGGGCCCTGGGGAGGCTGAGATGAATTATGGGGGATGAACGGGTCAGGATCAGGCACAGGCTGAGTTTCCCCAACCACCTGACCCTGTGTGACCTCGGACTCCAGCACCCCCATTTCCTTGCGGTATTCCTCCTCAATGCTTTGCCACGACATAGGACAGGAACCATACGCATGGCCGAGCTCTCCGCACAAGTTGCACCGGATACTTTTGGGACAGTGCTTTGCCACATGACCTACGCCAAGGCACATGGCGCATTTCAGTACATCGCAACTAATACTGAAATGCCTGGTGGAGCCGCACTTCCAACATTCCCTGGGCTGCCCGGGATAAAAGCAGCAGACTAAATCCCGGCCAATGTATGCGGAGCTGGGGATGTGCTGGGTGACATTGCCTACTGTGCGTAGGCGCACCTTAGCCTGCCAGCCCCCCGTCCATATCCCCCTGTACCCAAAGTCCCTCTCCAGCTCCCCTATCACATCCCCATACCTCCTCAGCCAGATCTTAAGGTCTGCGGGGGGGATGGACTCGTTCTCTATGAGAATGGTGACCTTGCAGACCCCAGGCCTAGACACGGGCACTGCCCGAAACCCCTCCCACATCCCTGTGGCATCCCTAAACTTTTCCCAGAACTCGTCTAGCTCCTGGGGCCTCATGAAGCTGATGGTATAATCTTTGAACACTTTGTTATGCACAAAACAATAAATATCATTTGCAGTGAAGCCCATATCACAGATCTTATCAACGACAATATTTCCTTCAGGCAAGGGACCCTCCCCCTCCCACTGCAACCGCACCACATTCCTGCGCCTCCCCGAGTCTGCGGGGTAGATCCTCCCACGTCGGGGGTAATTCCCCACTGCAGGTTTGTCACTCACACGCGCCCCACTCACTGCCACCTTCGCCACATTCACACTGCCAGGCCCTTTAGCCTTGCCA
The DNA here is from genome assembly GCF_000004195.4 of Xenopus tropicalis. NCBI lineage: Eukaryota > Metazoa > Chordata > Amphibia > Anura > Pipidae > Xenopus > Xenopus tropicalis. The sequence goes on from NC_030682.2 coordinate 142,332,055, forward strand.
CGGACAATATTAGCAAAGCTTTGGCCACTCACTCCCGCCACCTCATTCACTGCACTCACACCCGCCGCTGTGGCATTAACTGCACCAGTTGGGTCATTCACCCCTGCACCCACAGCTCTTGTACCTGCACCCACAGCACTTGTACCTGCACCCACAGCACTCGTACCTGCACCCACAGCACTTGTACCTGCACCCACAGCACTCGTACCTGCACCCACAGCACTCGTACCTGCACCCACAACACTTGTATTTGCACCCACATTCACCTCTTGCACAACAGCATTTGACCCTTGCACAGTTGGACCCGAGCCCCCCAACACTTTCCCCCCACACACATTTACACCCACAGAATTCACATTCCCAGTGCACTCACCAGCCTCAGGCAGTCGCTCACCGATCCCCTCACTGCAGTCACGCCCACACACACTTGCACCATTGGAAATGGCAGCAGTTGGAATTGCTGAACTACAAGAGTCCGCTGCAGAGTCTTTTGCAGCCGCCTTCTTCCTGCCAGATTTAGGAGCAGGCTTGGTCTCCTTCTTCTTGTTTCCCTTTCGCTGTTCCTCCTGCTGCTCAGCGACTGCAGCTTTGCCTTTATGGTTCCGCTCCGAGTTGTTCCCATCACAACTGGCTTTTTCCTGGTCTGGGAGAGACACAGTAGTGGATGTAATGGCCTCTGGCTGCTTTGAGATGTCACCCTCAGGGCCCGCTTGTTGTTCTGCACCGATATTTGCAGCAGTGTGGCAAACTGACTCCCTTTCAGCCATGTTCTGCGCCGGCTGCCCTGCATTCCTCCCAGATGGCAGATTCTCACTGTTCCCTGCTGCAGCCACATTGGCATTTGCTTTTTGTGCCCAACTGGCCAACGCAGCAGGGGCTGACTGCACCCCAACATCCTCAGCTGACTGAGGGGCAGCCTGGGAGACACCCATAGACATAGGCTGATTTTGGGGTGAGGGCAGGACAGGGAAATCAGATTCTGTGTAGACAAAGCTACTTACTTCCAGCTGCTGTTTCTTTTCCTTTGCTTTCACCTTTTCCTTGGGGTCAATATCATCAATTTCTTCCAAAGAAAAGACCATTTTTTGCGGCCTCAGGGAACAAGGAGACTCCGCCTGCCTGATCTCCCTTAGGAGGCCCGGTGTACCTGAGGGGGTACCAGTGGGGGTACCAGTAGGACTGCCAGTGGGTGTTCCTTGGCACTTTGGAGCTGGCCGGTTTGGCTGGAGGGCCCCAGAGCTTTCAGGCTCCTCATCGCTGGACACCTCAGTAATGGCTCTGCTTCTCAGCGATGCCCTGTATTTTTCCTCCTGGCGCCTCTGCTCCATCTCCCGGAACCGCTCGGCATTATCAAACGATTCCTTTACCGCACCGATTCCCTTGCCAAGGAAGTCCAGCTCCCGCTCCAGAGTGCGCTGTTTGTCGCACAGGGCAGCAATCTCTACCTTCTTGCGGGGCCGGGCCAGGCTGTAGGCCATAGCGCACTCGTACCTCTTGGTTTTTATTAGAGATTTCAGAGCCGCAAGCTCAGCCCTTTTCTCCTTAAACTTCTGAATTCCTTTAGCCAGATTTTCCTGGAATCCCGGTTCATGCGGCTGCATATCAGGGTTAAACCCCGCAACTTGCACTGGGGACTCCGCTTGGGGCCCCTCAGAAACTCCTCCTTCTGCAGAAGCACCCCGAGGCCTAGGTGACTCAGATGAGGCCTGGGGCTTTCCTGGATCAGCATCCTTGGGCGCACCACACCCTCCAGGGCTACAATTGCTCATGATTGAGCTCAACGAGCACCACACAACCTGCGATCAGCACCCAGCAGCACAAACGGTCAGGTGAGCACTAGTGGGCGGTTCCTGCTGAATTGTGCTTAGTACAGGGGAATCCCTATGCTGCCATAGTTTTATGGTATCTCTCTGTACAGGCTATGGGCAAACTTAGGGGGCTGTTCCTGCTGAATTGTGCTTAGTACAGGGGAATCCCTATGTTCCATAGTTTTATGGTATCTCTCTGTACAGGCTATGGGCAAACTTAGGGGGCTGTTCCTGCTGAATTGTGCTTAGTACAGGGGAATCCCTATGCTGCCATAGTTTTATGGTATCTCTCTGTACAGGCTATGAGCAAACGTAGGGGGCTGTTCCTGCTGAATTGTGCTTAGTACAGGGGAATCCCTATGTTCCATAGTTTTATGGTATCTCTCTGTACAGGCTATGGGCAAACTTAGGGGGCTGTTCCTGCTGAATTGTGCTTAGTACAGGGGAATCCCTATGCTGCCATAGTTTTATGGTATCTCTCTGTACAGGCTATGAGCAAACGTAGGGGGCTGTTCCTGCTGAATTGTGCTTAGTACAGGGGAATCCCTATGTGCCATAGTTTTATGGTATCTCTCTGTACAGGCTATGAGCAAACTTAGGGGGCTGTTCCTGCTGAATTGTGCTTAGTACAGGGGAATCCCTATGTTCCATAGTTTTATGGTATCTCTCTGTACAGGCTATGAGCAAACTTAGGGGGCTGTTCCTGCTGAATTGTGCTTAGTACAGGGAAATACCTATGCCGGGATTGTTATATGGTATCTCTCTATGAGCAAACATAGCAGGTATTTCCAGCTGCCAACATCAGACAACATCCCTATGTAGGGGAATGATAACCCTACAGTAAAGTTATTTAAAGTGATAAAGACAGTTGGGAACTTGAAATCAGTAAAGAATGCTGGGCTGCACTATATATAATGATCCTTTCAGGTTTCTGGAATGCTTGTATCTATCACACCCACTCATACAAATAAATAAAACTAACCCAGAGTTGAAAAAGAGAAGAGAAACAAATAAAACCCTGAGCAACCTCCTTTTATCTTCTTCTGCCTAAAACATTTGGGCCCCCCACGCATTTCCAATCAGTTGTCAAAAGGCCTCGGTGCATAAATCCATCCGTATCCATTGCCAGTGCAATAAAATGCCGAGGGCCACACTGCTCTCCATGACAGCCGGCCGGCGCGGGACGTTATTTTACTAGGGACGTTATTCGCCCATTGTTTTTGTCCGTGTAGCAACGAAGGGAACAGCTGGGAAAAACGTCCCAGAGAAAGCTCGGCCATAACAGAAATGGGCATGAAGTTGTAAATGTAACATTAAGGCATTTTATTGCCCTCGCTTTGTCTGCTGCCATTGTACCCTGCAGAATTCTTTATTCCAAGGTGCTGGGCCGGCAACGTTGTCAACAACAGCAACAAAAAATGTTCAAGTTCAAGTGAAACTAGATAGAAAGGCGGCGGCACAAGGAAATTGGGAAATTAATTCTGCTACAAAATATTTGGAGTTCACAAAAGCCGTTGGGAGGTTTATTTCCCAGCATTAAACCCTGGTAATGCCACTCACTGTACAATCTATAGCGTTGGCACAAAACTACCCCGGTGCCAATGGAATAAAGATCAATGAGCAGCGCTCTGGGGTAAAAGCCACAAAAAAAACCCAACAAAAATCTGAATCTGAAAAAAAACAATCCGACAGTTAGTAAAGTAAAACTAGATAGAAAGGCGGCGGCACAAGAAAATCTGGGAAATTCATTCTGCTACAAAATATCTGGAGTTCACAAAAGCCATTGGGAGGTTTATTTCCCAGCATTAAACCTTGGTAATGCCACTCACTGTACAATCTATAGCGTTGGCACAAAACTACCCCGGTGCCAATGGAATAAAGATCAATGAGCAGCGCTCTGGGGTAAAAGCCACAAAAAAAACCCAACAAAAATCTGAATCTGAAAAAAAACTATCCGACAGTTAATAAAGTAAAACTAGATAGAAAGGCGGCGGCACAAGAAAATCTGGGAATTCATTCTGCTACAAAACATCTGGAGTTCACAAAAGCCGTTGGGAGGTTTATTTCCCAACATTAAACCTTGGTAATGCCACTCACTGTACAATCTATAGCGTTGGCACAAAACTACCGCGGTGGCAATGGAATAAAGATCAATGAGCAGCGCTCTGGGGTAAAAGCCACAAAAAAAAAAAAAACCAACAAAAATCTGAATCTGAAAAAAAACAATCCGACAGTTAGTAAAGTAAAACTAGATAGAAAGGTGGCGGCACAAGAAAATCTGGGAAATTCATTCTGCTACAAAATATCTGGAGTTCACAAAAGCCGTTGGGAGGTTTATTTCCCAGCATTAAACCTTGGTAATGCCACTCACTGTACAATCTATAGCGTTGGCACAAAACTACCCCGGTGCCAATGGAATAAAGATCAATGAGCAGCGCTCTGGGGTAAAAAAAAAAAAACCAACAAAAATCTGAAAAAAAACAATCCGACAGTTAGTAAAGTGAAACTAGATAGAAAGGCGGCGGCACAAGAAAATCTGGGAAATTCATTCTGCTACAAAACATCTGGAGTTCACAAAAGCCATTGGGAGGTTTATTTCCCAGCATTAAACCTTGGTAATGCCACTCACTGTACAATCTATAGCGTTGGCACAAAACTACCCCAGTGCCAATGGAATAAAGATCAATGAGCAGCGCTCTGGGGTAAAAGCCACAAAAAAAAAAAACCCAACAAAAATCTGAATCTGAAAAAAAACAATCCGACAGTTAGTAAAGTGAAACTAGATAGAAAGGTGGCGGCACAAGAAAATCTGGGAAATTCATTCTGCTACAAAATATCTGGAGTTCACAAAAGCCGTTGGGAGGTTTATTTCCCAGCATTAAACCTTGGTAATGCCACTCACTGTACAATCTATAGCGTTGGCACAAAACTACCCCAGTGCCAATGGAATAAAGATCAATGAGCAGCGCTCTGGGGTAAAAGCCACAAAAAAAAAAAAACCCAACAAAAATCTGAATCTGAAAAAAAACAATCCGACAGTTAGTAAAGTAAAACTAGATAGAAAGGTGGCGGCACAAGAAAATCTGGGAAATTCATTCTGCTACAAAATATCTGGAGTTCACAAAAGCCGTTGGGAGGTTTATTTCCCAGCATTAAACCTTGGTAATGCCACTCACTGTACAATCTATAGCGTTGGCACAAAACTACCCCGGTGCCAATGGAATAAAGATCAATGAGCAGCGCTCTGGGGTAAAAAAAAAAAACCAACAAAAATCTGAAAAAAAACAATCCGACAGTTAGTAAAGTGAAACTAGATAGAAAGGCGGCGGCACAAGAAAATCTGGGAAATTCATTCTGCTACAAAACATCTGGAGTTCACAAAAGCCATTGGGAGGTTTATTTCCCAGCATTAAACCTTGGTAATGCCACTCACTGTACAATCTATAGCGTTGGCACAAAACTACCACGGTGGCAATGGAATAAAGATCAATGAGCAGCGCTCTGGGGTAAAAGCCACAAAAAAAAAAAAACAACAACAAAAATCTGAATCTGAAAAAAAACATCCGACAGTTAGTAAATGGCCCCCTTGGTGTTCCAAGCATTGGCAAGACAATTCCATTGAGCCCAGTACCCACGAGCCTTTGCCCGAACACACACACTAATTTCAGGTATAAATATTTTTATAATGCATTGGGGTTCCCCTAATATACATGAAGGTTTGGGGTGCAATAGGTAGATAAGAATCTTTTTCTTTTGTCCTCTGCCAGATGGTTGGGATTGTAACAGAAAGCAATGGAAGGTGGAAGGATAGGAGTTAAGAGAATAGGAGAACAGATAAGATATCTAAGAGCAGAGGAAGAAAACAGAGCCAAATACCCGCAGGGAGAGGCACGGAGGAAGGAAACAAAATAAATAAGTGCTCCCTGCTCTCTCTGCCCTTGCTGCCTACAGGTGCTATTCTGCCTCCTCATTGTCAATTCATCTGACCTCGTTTAACTTGTTATGGGCTGTGGTATCTACAGAAGAGATCTAGTGAGCACAATCCCAGGACACACCATTGATCTTGGAATAAGTGAGAGCAATACGGCCACATTCTGAGGCTCCTGGAACAGCAGATGGATTCTCTCTCCAACATTATGCAACCAGGAACCTGTCATTATGTATTAATGAAAATAGCCCAACAACGCTCCAACGTTTCTCCAACAGCTGAGGAATGTGCCCTGTGTGCCGTATGCCATGATTTTAAATATATATATTTAATAATTAGTAATGCAAAACCATGAGATATTGGTATCTTTTTATGTAGGTATCATTACCGCTTGCTAAAAATGCTGAACATTAATAAATCAAATGATTCAGTTGAACTGAAGAAGCTGCTCGGATGAGTAGTGAAACATCTTCAATGATTACCAAACAAGTCCAGTTGCTTTAGATTTATTTATACTAGATATACCATGACCTGGATGAATGAAAATCTTCATAGTCATACAAACACCAAGTAGTTTTTAAAGCATTTTTTGGGGTAATTGGAGACCCAGTAATCTATAAAACACTGAAAGTCTGGCTGCTGCTTGTTATTGCCCATGGGAGCACTCAGCAACTCGACTGTCCAAAGTGGCAGCTGGCTGTGTATTGGGGCTGCTGTAGCTCTGATAAAGGTTCTTTTCCAACATCCTACTATAATATCCAAGTTAATATACTGATGTTGCAAATGATGAGGACTTTTGCTTCATATTTCCAAATTCTTGACCCAAAATGTGTTGCTTAGCCTCTCGTGGTTGGGTAATCCAGAGCACCTACACTGAGTCCCGCACTGAGGCCTAGTGGCCTTCATCGCACAGATATCTGACAGTTTTGAACTGAAAAGCCCGTTTTTCAGTTCAAAACCCCATGCCCTAATTTTAAGGTTGTAAAAACCAGATAAATTCCATCCAACTGCATGGTGCAAGAAGTCATAACCCCACCCTCAGTGTCATTGGACCTCCTCTGAATATCACAGAACTGCCCCTGATGTCACGGTTCCACCTCCAACATCACCAGCCTGCCCCACCCCACATATTGCTCCGCCCTTTTTTTTTCTTGCCCTCACCCTCTTTTTTTTCTTGCCTAAGGGGGCAATCCTGCAAGGATTCTCTAAAGAAACCAGAATACATAGAGCAGTGATCCCCAACCAGTGGCTCAGGGGTAACATGTTGCTCCCCAACCCCTTGGATGTTGCTCTCAGTGCCCCCAAACCAGGGAGTTATTTTTTAATTCCTGACTTGGGGGCAAGTTTTGGTTGAATAGAAACAAGATTTCCTACCAAATAAAGCCCCTGTAAGCTGATAGGGTGCATAGAGGCCCCTAATAGCCAATCACAGCCCTTATTTGGCTCCTCCATTAACTTTTATGGTGCTTGTGTTGCTCTCCAAGTCTTTTTACATTTGACTGTGGGAACCCCTGACATAGAGAAACCTGTACAAACAATCTCAAAGCTGCTCGAGGAAGGCTGTTGGTCCAGCAGAAACAATGGTCCTTTCTGAGTGTGGAAAGGGTATCTCGTCTCCTTTTGATTCATCTTTACATGTGGTCTTCACCCAGGCCCATGTTGCATTTCCTTGTATATTTATTTTGTTTGATATACATTAAGATCTCAATTTTCATCTCTATTTAATTAACCATTAACCAATCAGGTTCAACAAATTAACAGTCATCTAAATTAGGATACACGCATTCACATCTTTAGATACAAAAAGGAGGCAACTCTCCACTGGGGAAGCTTCGTTTCTCCTTGTTTTTATATTCATAGGTTTCAAAGGGAATGTCATTGGGAAGATATAAACGTCCTCATACATGTCCAAACCAGAGGGAAACGAGATAGAGACAGTTCATTATATGTAAGCCCGTGGCATTGTTTTGCTTTGTTTTGGATAGGATCCACAGAAATGTGAAAAGAGGGACATGGACGTGCATTTATTACATGTAGACCCAAGGGGATTTACTGGTTTGACAAGCAAGCTTAAAAAAAACTCCGGGCCCTAAATAAAGCCAGCCATTATTGTGTAATAGACATTTATGTCAGTTTCACAAATAGACTTTGTTTTTTTTCTGACAGTTCATGATTTATTAATATTTTACTATGATCCCTTACATTTTGCTCAGAGATAATAAAAAAAAAACAACTTATTGCCTTTGTCTCTGATAGCAACCAAGAGCCAATGATTGGAAAGCAAGTTGACAGCACCAGGGGCAGGCAAAGTCATGAATGTGGTAGAGTGCACCAAGGGAAAATCTAGACATGACCCAACCACCAGAACCAACATTAGGGGCAGGAAAAGTAATGAATTTGGATAAGTGCACCAAGGCAGAATCTAGACATGACCCAACCACCAGAACCAACATCAGGGCAGGCAAAGTCATGAGCTGGAAGAGTGCACCAAGGGAAAATCTAGACATGATACAACCACCAGAACCAACATCAGGGGCAGGAAAAGTAATGAATTTGGATAAGTGCACCAAGGCAGAATCTAGACATGACCCAACCACCAGAACCAACATCAGGGCAGGCAAAGTCATGAGCTGGAAGAGTGCACCAAGGGAAAATCTAGACATGATACAACCACCAGAACCAACATCAGGGGCAGGAAAAGTAATGAATTTGGATAAGTGCACCAAGGCAGAATCTAGACATGACCCAACCACCAGAACCAACATCAGGGCAGGCAAAGTCATGAGCTGGAAGAGTGCACCAAGGGAAAATCTAGACATGATACAACCACCAGAACCAACATCAGGGGCAGGAAAAGTAATGAATTTGGATAAGTGCACCAAGGCAGAATCTAGACATGACCCAACCACCAGAACCAACATCAGGGGAGGCAAAGTCATGAGCTGGAAGAGTGCACCAAGGGAAAATCTAGACATGATCCAGCCACCAGAACCAACATCAGGGGAGGCAAAGTCATAATTTTTGGAAGAGTGCACCAAGGGAAAACCTAGACATGACCCAACCACCAGAACAACCATCATGCAGGCAAAGTCATGAATTTGGAAGTGTGCACCAAGGGAAATTCTAGAAATGACCCAACCACCAGAACCAACATCAGGGGCAGGCAAAGTCATGAACTGGAAGAGTGCACCAAGGGAATATCTAGACATGACCCAACCACCAGAACCAACATCAGGGGCAGGAAAAATCATGAATTTGGAAAAGTGCACAAAGGGAAAATCTAGACATGACCCAACCACCAGAACAACCTTCGGGGCAGGCAAAGTCATGAATTTGGAAGAGTGCACCAAGGGAAAATCTAGACATGACCCATCCACCAGAACCAACATCAGAGGCAGACAAAGTCATGAATTTGTAAGAGTGCACGAAGGGAAAATCTAGACATGACCCAACCACCAGAACCAACATATTGTTAAAGGGAATGAGACCCGTGTAGAGCATGTGATGGTGGTTGGGTTCTGTAAAAAGTTCAGGACAATTCTCCCAAAAGTCCAAGTCGAGCAGGAATGTTCTTTGTTCATAATTTTCTAATATTGTTTTGTTATGAAAGCAAAAGCTGCCGGCAAACATGGGCACACAAAGCAAACCTAATACCGAGTAACTTTAAGACGAGGAACAATTTTATGCATTAAAAAATATTACATTGCTCAAAACCCTGTTTAAAAATAAATCAGACTATGAAAATGTAAAGATAGTGTCCCGCAGAACAGCAGCCTCTGCAAATCACTATGGTAATGAGTCCAGAGTGATAAAAGTCACACAAATATCCCCGAGCCAAACATCTTGCTTTTGTATTCCAAGCAGAAGTGAGTTTAGTAATAGGACTTGGAATACCTAGCGTATTCACATTAATATAAATACGGAGCCAACATAAAAATAACATATCATTGGCATTCCCATGTGACCTCATCTATAGGCCCCAAAGCTTGTGATAAGTAACACCCCTGGTTGAGAAGTTTCACAATTAGAGCTATTTAGGTTTTGGAGCTGCCACAACTGGAATGAGGGGTGAAAACTTTGACCATGACCTGATGTGTCCTTCCTAATATGGTTAATTCTACAGCCAGTGTGATGGTCAATACATTCTCTCTAGATAGCAGCTCCCAGTAGGTATCAGAATAGCACTCAATAGTAAGAAATCCAAGTCCGGCTTGGGACTCCTCCAGTTACATGGGAGTAGGATAAACAATAGGTTAACTGAAAGCAGTTCTAATGTGTAGCTCTGGCTCCTTCTAAAAGCTCAGACTCAGGCACACTTTACTGCTGCGCTGCAAGTTGGAGTGATATGCCCCTCCCCCTCAACCCCAGCAGCCGATCAGCAGAACAATGGGAAGGGAGCAAGATAGCAGCTCTAAGTAGGTATCAGAATAGCACTCAATAGTAAGAAATCCAAGTCCAGCTTGGGACTCCTCCAGTTACATGGGAGTAGGAGAAACAAAAGGTTAACTGAAAGCAGTTCTAATGTGTAGCTCTGGCTCCTTCTGAAAGCTCAGACTCAGGCACACTTTACTGCTGCGCTGCAAGTTGGAGTGATATCCCCCCCCCCCTCACCCCCAGCAGCCGATCAGCAGAACAATGGGAAGGGAGCAAGATAGCAGCTCTAAGTAGGTATCAGAATAGCACTCAATAGTAAGAAATCCAAGTCCAGCTTGGGACTCCTCCAGTTACATGGGAGTAGGAGAAACAATAGGTGAATAGGTTACTAAAATAGCTAACGGTAATTAACATAGGTGCTTAATTGTACCAGTACAGGTACCCAATGAGAAATGAATGTTAATTATTCTATGAGTTGGAAAATGAAAGCAAAGGTGCAACTTCTATAGGAACTGTAATGGAGCAGTCTAGCACCCACAGTAGTATAGCAGCACCTCTGTGATTGTGTTTTCTTCCTTGTGGATTCCATTTGTCAATGGTTGGTAAAACATTACTCTTGAATATAACAAATTATATACATCCTGGAATGATCTTTTGAAGCATGAAAAATTATTGTCCAAACATCAGGGAGTAAGAATTAAAGTGGGTGATAGTGCCCAGTGCTTTTTCTAAGGAGCAATGGAAACTAACGCTCCATTAAAGAAAATGGTGTTCAACTTCCCAAAGCTTTCATTTGAGCGCATTCTGATGAATTGACAAGGATATTAGGTTTGATGATTTGCAAAGTGAATTGGACTGCTGAGAATCTCTCTGGATTCCCCAGTCTGATCTATATCAGTGATCCCCAACCAGTGGCTCAGGGGCAACATGTTGCTCCCCAACCCCTTGGATGTTGCTCCCAGTGCCCCCAAACCAGGGAGTTATTTTTGAATTCCTGACTTGGGGGCAAGTTTTGGTTGAATAAAAACCAGATATACTGATCCATGGTTCGAATCCCTGTAGCAACTCCTTGAGATGAAAATAAAGTCACAAACTCTTTGGGGCATCAGCACCCTAAATGCCTTTTGATGGCTGCCTGGATTGCTATAAAATACTATAAAGTGCTTAGAGTCCAGCAAATGCCATGGGAGACAAGTTCTCTATGAATATTTTATTTCTTTTTCTAAACTAGAAGAATTTAGAAGTATAGACTCTTGGTGGTTTTTTAACCAACCATACCCTTGGACATATGAACCAATCAACACCAGCCTTTCACAAGGAAGACTGCCGCTAGGCAGGGGATGTAGCAGCTAGTGATGAGTGAATTGTTTCGCCAGGCATGGATTTGCAGCAAATTTCCGCATTTTGCCATTGGCGAATTGTTTTGCGAAACTTGAAATGTCAAATGACTTGAAACCGTAAATATTTGCCACGAAAAAATTCATTGCACGTAATTTTTTTGTTGCAGTCAAATTGGGCGCACTCACGTCAACAAAGGGTGCGCGGTCACGTCAAAATTGGGCACGGGCGTGTCAAAAAACAAGCATGTCCACGTCAAAATGGGCACGGTCGTGGCAAAAAAAATGCGGGCCACAAAAAAAATAGCCGCGTCGACAAAAAATTAAAATGAAAACGACTTGAAATGTCAAACGACTTGAAGCCATGCAAATTCGCCACGAAAAAATTCATTGCGCGGAATTTTTTTGTCACCGTCAAATTGGGCACAATCAAAGGGTCTGCAGGCGTGTCAAAAAACGGGCGTGTCCGCGGAAAAAAAAGCACGGGCGACAAATAATGAAAACTTGAAAATGACTTGAAATGTCAAATGACAAAAAGGGTGCGCAGTCGTGGCAAAATTTGGGCGCGGTCGTGTAAAAAAACGGGCGTAACTGCGTCAAAATGGGTGTGGTCGCGGCAAAAAAAAACGCGGGCGACAAAAATAGATGCGGGTGACAAAAAAAATGCACAACAAATGCGTTTTGTGAATTTTTCCGCCGTTTCGCAAATTTTCTTGCTGTTTCGCAACTTTATGGGACAGATTCACTCATCACTAGTAGCAGCCATGATTTCCAGGTTGACTGTATCAAGGGAACATGCGTAGAGCCATATGGGGCAGCCCAAGAGCCCATGCCTTCAGGCTCCATATCATCTATGACAGTGCTGTCCAACTGGCGGCCTGCGACCCTCCTCTGTGTGGCCCCCCACCTGTCTGGCTGCTTTGATAACTTACCTTTGTGTAAGCTTTAAACGGTATCAGTACTGCCCCCCTGCATGGTTAACACCTCAGATTCAGGCTGTAATCCCCCTGTATTGTTTAAATATGTAATCCCCTGTACTGTTCACACCTTTTAATCTCTGCATTGTTCACCCCCTGCAGTGTTCACGTCTCAGGCTCAGACTGTAATCACTCCCATTGTTCCCCTGTTCACACCTCAGACAGACTGTAGGAGCAGTAGAAACCCACAAATAAACCCTACACACTATAAAAAGAACATATACTGAGGTGGTACTGCAATTAAAAAGTTTTTTTTAATATATAGTTATTGTGCAGACTGTAGGAGCAGTGCCAGCATTGTGTAACTGTAGACTGCCTGTTTGTGCCATACTCTGCCTGCCCTATGCTGCCTGTGTGTGCCATACTCTGTCTGTGTGTGCCATACTCTGCCTGCCCTATGCTGCCTCTGTGTGCCATACACACAGGCAGGGTAGGGAAGGCAGAGTATGGTACACACAGTCAAAATATGGAAAACACATGCAGCATAGGGCAGACAGAGTATGGCACACACAGGCAGGGTAGGGAAGGCAGAGTATGGCACACACAGGCAGGGTAGGGCAGGCAGAGTATGGCAGGTTTTTGCTGTAGTACCACCATTAATATGGCTATGGTCATGAGATAACATGGGTGTGGTTTCAAATGGGTGTGGTTTTAAAAAGGGGAGTGGTCAAAACTAGCTTCCATTATCGGCCCTCCACCACGGAGGCCAGAAAAATTCCGGCCCTCGGTGCCACAGAAGTTGGACACTGATCTATGACATTGGCCTTGAAACAATATATTCCCATAGGTCCACGTCAAGAAAGCAAAAATAATCCGTTTTGTAAAAAAATTATACATTTTTTATTTGCGTATTTATATATAAAAGAAATACAAAAAAATGAACCCAAAAGAAAAAAAAAACATTTATTATTATGGCAATTCAGACTTGTCAGTTCCCTCTGTCTGGGTAACGACCTCTGACCCGCCGGAGGTCAGCAATGTCCGTCGGTTGTAATGTCCTTTCATGATACCCGAGTTGTTGTTCTCATTTAGAATTTGCTTTTGTTTCTGTCTGTTCAGAGACTGTACAAGTCCTAAGACAACGGCTGCTAAGGAATATTGCCCAGTTAGTTTTCTTGGCTGTAATATCAAAGGATTTGGCTGTACTCTTCCTAGAAGAAAATATGTCTTGATCTTTCCTTCCTGCTCGCTGATCCCTTTCACGTAGATCTCTCCCCGGTACTCGAAGGCGAAGCCTCGTTCTTTCAGAATGAGATAGGTGTCTTCAGGCACTTGGATCCTGCCACTAACTCCTGTGCTGTCCATTCTACTGGCCAAGTTGACTGTTTTCCCCCAGATGTCGTACTGTGGTTTCTTAGCCCCAATCACACCAGCAACCACTGACCCGTGACTAATACCTGAAAGGAAGCAAAAACACTTGGGGTTAGAACTAAGATCTGCCAGTTGTGAGATGATTGAGTAATGGCCTTCAGAGCTTCTGCTGGCACTAATGCCCATATCAGAATAAGCCCCTACTACTGTCTCTCCACCATTGGATTGTAGAGTTTGGCGTGACCTCTAGTTTGCTTAGGCATGTACTCAAGTTCCTGGCTGAGACTGAGGGTTACGTTTGTCTTTCCTTTCAACACATAGATCCACTAACGATTACCATGTACAGGTATGGGACCTGTTATCCAGAGAAAAGGGAATCATTTAACCATTGAATAAACCCAATAGGGCTGTTCTGCCCCAATAAGGGGTAATTATATCTTAGTTGGGATCAAGTACAGGTACTGTTTTATTATTACAGAGAAAAGGGAATCATTTAACCATTAAATAAACTCAAAAGGACTGATCTGCCCCCAATAAGGGGTAATTATATCTTAGTTGGGATCAAGTACAGGTACTGTTTTATTATTACAGAGAAAAGGGAATCATTTAACCATGAAATAAACCCAATAGGGCTGTTCTGCCCCCAATAAGGGGTAATTATATCTTAGTTGGGATCAAGTACAGGTACTGTTTTATTATTACAGAGAAAAGGGAATCATTTAACCATTAAATAAACCCAATAGGGCTGTTCTGCCCCCAATAAGGGGTAATTATATCTTAGTTGGGATCAAGTACAGGTACTGTTTTATTATTACAGAGAAAAGGGAATCATTTAACCATTAAATAAACCCAATAGGGCTGTTCTGCCCCAATAAGGGGTAATTATATCTTAGTTGGGATCAAGTACAGGTACTGTTTTATTATTACAGAGAAAAGGGAATCATTTAACCATTAAATAAACCCAATAGGGCTGTTCTGCCCCCAATAAGGGGTAATTATATCTTAGTTGGGATCAAGTACAGGTACTGTTTTATTATTACAGAGAAAAGGGAATCATTTAACCATTAAATAAACCCAATAGGGCTGTTCTGCCCCCAATAAGGGGTAATTATATCTTAGTTGGGATCAAGTACAGGTACTGTTTTATTATTACAGAGAAAAAGGGAATCATTTAACCATTAAATAAACCCAATAGGGCTGTTCTGCCCCCAATAAGGGGTAATTATATCTTAGTTGGGATCAAGTACAGGTACTGTTTTATTATTACAGAGAAAAGGGAATCATTTAACCATTAAATAAACCCAATAGGGCTGTTCTGCCCCCAATAAGGGGTAATTATATCTTAGTTGGGATCAAGTACATTTACTGTTTTATTATTACAGAGAAAAGGGAATCATTTAACCATTAAATAAACCCAATAGGGCTGTTCTGCCCCCAATAAGGGGTAATTATATCTTAGTTGGGATCAAGTACAGGTACTGTTTTATTATCACAGAGAAAAGGGAAATCATTTTTAAAAATTAAAATTATTTGCTTATAATGGAGTCTATGGGAGATGGCTTTTATGTAATTTGGAACTTTCTGGATAACAGGTTTCCGGATAAGGGATCCAATACCTGTATCATGTTACAGCATGGGCGTCCGCAGAAAATTTTCCAAGGGGGGGCAAGTAAGCTAGCATCATCCTGCAACAGATAAATATATATATATTTTTTTTTTTTTTGCAGGATGATACTAGGGGAGGCTAAATATGGCCCATACACAGACTGACCTACAGCTAATGTGACACTTAGTGGATTCACTGCTGACGTAAAAAGTTAACCTCCCAACTACCTCTTGCCGTTCCCACTGACTCCCAGGGATACTGTACAAAAGTGCGGGTGGGGGTGCTTTTTTTTTTTACCCTAAAATGTTTAGTATTAGTAGTAAAAGTATTCATACGCGCACTTCTGTTAGGGGATCTGCAAACATTTGTGTTTGTGATCAGTTAGCTTAAAGGGGTAGTTCGCATTCGAATTCACTTTTATTTTTAATGGTTTTTCAGTTATTTAGCTTTTTGTTCAGCAGCTCTCCATTTGGTATTTCAGCAGCTATCTGGTTGCTAGGGTCTTATTTACCCTAGCAACCAGGTAGTGATTTAAACAAGAGATGGGAATATGAATAGTTAAGGGGCCTACTTGGAAAAATAAGTAATACAAAATTATAATAATAATAAAATTGTAGCCTCACAGAGCAATATTTTTTGGCCCCCATTTGAAATCTGTATAGAGGCAGAAGAGAAAGGCAAATTATTCAAAAAAATTAATTAGGAAGACCAATTGCAAAGTTGCTAGGAATAGGCCATTTTATAACATACTAAAGGTTAACTTAAAAGTGAACCACCCCTTTAGATGTGTTTATGTTAGTTTTATAGCAAGAAAGGCAGTGGGTACTGACTCCCCATTATATACAGTGAGACGCAGTCTGTATTTACAAACCCAGCACATTATATGCCATGAGGAGCAGTGGGTACAGATGGCAGATATTCAGGCCCTGGCACTATAACACTGGCACTGATACACAACATTGGCCCCACTGTAACTTACTATAAATGAACAAAACAATGACAAAAAAAAAAAAATAGTAAGTGCAAAAAACAACAACACATATATAAACACACAATGAGCTTTTTCAGAGGGAAAGAGTTAACTTACCCTCCATCTGTTAGGGTAGGGGATAGATTATATATTATTATAGATGTCAGGTCAGGCAAAAAACAATTTAATGTCAGCTAGTGATTCTTTAGAACTGTATAGTACCTGGGTATAGTACCTGGGTATAGTGCCTGGGTATAGTGCCTGGGTATAGTGCCTGGGTATAGTACCTGGGTATAGTGCCTGGGTATAGTGCCTGGGTATAGTGCCTGTGTATAGTGCCTGGGTATAGTACCTGGGTATAGTGCCTGGGTATAGTGCCTGGGTATAGTACCTGGGTATAGTGCCTGGGTATAGTGCCTGGGTATAGTGCCTGTGTATAGTACCTGGGTATAGTGCCTGGGTATAGTGCCTGGGTATAGTGCCTGGGTATAGTGCCTGTGTATAGTACCTGGGTATAGTACCTGGGTATAGTACCTGTGTATAGTGCCTGTGTATAGTACCTGTGTATAGTGCCTGGGTATAGTACCTGTGTATAGTGCCTGTGTATAGTGCCTGTGTATAGTACCTGTGTATAGTGCCTGTGTATAGTACCTGGGTATAGTGCCTGTGTATAGTACCTGGGTATAGTGCCTGTGTATAGTGCCTGTGTATAGTACCTGGGTATAGTACCTGGGTATAGTACCTGTGTATAGTGCCTGTGTATAGTGCCTGGGTATAGTACCTGTGTATAGTGCCTGTGTATAGTGCCTGGGTATAGTGCCTGGGTATAGTACCTGTGTATAGTGCCTGGGTATAGTGCCTGGGTATAGTGCCTGGGTATAGTGCCTGGGTATAGTGCCTGGGTATAGTGCCTGGGTATAGTGCCTGGGTATAGTGCCTGTGTATAGTGCCTGGGTATAGTACCTGTGTATAGTGCCTGTGTATAGTGCCTGGGTATAGTGCCTGGGTATAGTACCTGTGTATAGTGCCTGGGTATAGTGCCTGGGTATAGTGCCTGGGTATAGTACCTGTGTATAGTGCCTGTGTATAGTGCCTGGGTATAGTGCCTGGGTATAGTGCCTGTGTATAGTGCCTGGGTATAGTGCCTGGGTATAGTGCCTGGGTATAGTGCCTGGGTATAGTGCCTGGGTATAGTGCCTGGGTATAGTGCCTGTGTATAGTGCCTGGGTATAGTGCCTGGGTATAGTACCTGTGTATAGTGCCTGGGTATAGTGCCTGGGTATAGTGCCTGGGTATAGTGCCTGGGTATAGTGCCTGGGTATAGTGCCTGGGTATAGTGCCTGGGTATAGTGCCTGGGTATAGTGCCTGGGTATAGTGCCTGGGTAACCTGGTATAGTGCCTGGGTATAGTGCCTGTGTATAGTGCCTGGGTATAGTACCTGTGTATAGTGCCTGGGTATAGTGCCTGGGTATAGTGCCTGGGTATAGTACCTGTGTATAGTACCTGTGTATAGTACCTGTGTATAGTGCCTGTGTATAGTGCCTGGGTATAGTACCTGTGTATAGTGCCTGTGTATAGTGCCTGGGTATAGTACCTGTGTATAGTACCTGTGTATAGTGCCTGTGTATAGTGCCTGGGTATAGTGCCTGGGTATAGTGCCTGTGTATAGTACCTGTGTATAGTGCCTGTGTATAGTGCCTGTGTATAGTGCCTGGGTATAGTACCTGGGTATAGTACCTGTGTATAGTACCTGGGTATAGTACCTGTGTATAGTACCTGGGTATAGTGCCTGTGTATAGTGCCTGGGTATAGTACCTGGGTATAGTACCTGGGTATAGTACCTGTGTATAGTACCTGGGTATAGTGCCTGTGTATAGTACCTGGGTATAGTGCCTGTGTATAGTGCCTGGGTATAGTACCTGGGTATAGTGCCTGTGTATAGTGCCTGGGTATAGTGCCTGGGTATAGTACCTGGGTATAGTACCTGGGTATAGTACCTGGGTATAGTACCTGGGTATAGTACCTGGGTATAGTGCCTGTGTATAGTGCCTGTGTATAGTACCTGGGTATAGTACCTGGGTATAGTACCTGTGTATAGTACCTGGGTATAGTGCCTGGGTATAGTACCTGGGTATAGTACCTGTGTATAGTGCCTGTGTATAGTACCTGTGTATAGTACCTGGGTATAGTACCTGGGTATAGTACCTGTGTATAGTACCTGTGTATAGTACCTGTGTATAGTACCTGTGTATAGTGCCTGTGTATAGTACCTGTGTATAGTACCTGTGTATAGTACCTGTGTATAGTGCCTGGGTATAGTGCCTGTGTATAGTGCCTGTGTATAGTGCCTGGGTATAGTACCTGTGTATAGTACCTGTGTATAGTACCTGTGTATAGTACCTGTGTATAGTACCTGTGTATAGTGCCTGTGTATAGTACCTGTGTATAGTACCTGTGTATAGTACCTGTGTATAGTGCCTGTGTATAGTACCTGTGTATAGTACCTGTGTATAGTACCTGTGTATAGTGCCTGTGTATAGTACCTGTGTATAGTACCTGTGTATAGTGCCTGGGTATAGTGCCTGGGTATAGTGCCTGGGTATAGTACCTGTGTATAGTACCTGGGTATAGTGCCTGGGTATAGTACCTGTGTATAGTACCTGGGTATAGTGCCTGGGTATAGTGCCTGGGTATAGTGCCTGGGTATAGTACCTGGGTATAGTGCCTGGGTATAGTACCTGGGTATAGTGCCTGTGTATAGTACCTGTGTATAGTACCTGTGGGATGAAAACTGCAGCAAAAGTTGAGAGTTGGTTCTCAGGTAAAGTTACAGCTGCAGATTCTTCTTTTCAGTCTTTATTTCTGTTTCCAGTTTGCAAAATCTCCCGATCCCTGTGTGCATGTGTGCTCTGATTGGTCAATTTTACTGTCTGTCAAGGAAGCTGTGCTCTGATTGGAGAATCCACAAGAAGAAAGATCCAATCGGAGCACAGCAAAAACGGGCTTGAGGGGACTGCAGAAACGGAGTAAGGTTTTTGTTTTTTTTGCTACTTTTCCAGGGGGGGGGCAAGTGCCCCCTCTTGCCCCCTTCTGTGGACGCCCATGTGTTACAGTAATATGACAAGGCACTGATTACAATTGGTGTTTCACCAGAGTATCCACTATATCCTAGTTTCCTCTATAGAACATACAAGATATTGACTTATTCCAGCACAGAAATGATATAACCTGATACAGATAGGGGCCGGGTGGTTTATACAACCTGGCAAGAAGTTTGGTCATATAATTTCTACTAATATCTACAGTTAGTACTAGTGGTTGTATATATAGTTTATGTATGTGAGTGTATAGATTGGTAGGTGTGGGTTGTGGGTGCTGGGTTTACTTGGATGGGTTGAACTTGATGGACTCTGGTCTTTTTTCAACCCTATGTAACTATGTAACAGGCCCCTCCATCTCCATTTATTACCTTTATTAAAGTATTTCAGCAAACACACAGGGCCTGATTTGGAAATAGCCTGGCAAACAGTTATCACAGCTTTCCATGTTATTTCCCAGAATGCTATACCCCCCCCCCCCAGAATTCCAGCATTATCAAGAGTTGTTGCATCATATGGATGTGCCATAGGCATTCATTTGGATCGGTACCAGGTACAACAAATACCATGTACTGGTGCAATGGGAGCCATGTAATGTCTATGGAAGGAGTAAAGTGCAGGACTCTCTTTGGGTGCACTAGTGCTTGGTATATCAAAACATAGGTACAAGTGCTTTATTATGGAGTTTTGGTGCTATGGCACAGTACTTGGGATACTCTAAACCAGCTGTTCTCACACTATGGCCCGCGGGCCGGATCCGGCCCCTAGGGGAATTTACCCGCCCCCCGCTGCGCCCTCACTACTGGCAGCGGAGAGAGAGGACTCAGCCGGGAGCGGGACGGGGGAGCTGAGAGGGAGGACGGACGGCAGGTAGGACTCAGCGGGAACAAAGGGAGTGCCAGGGGGGAGGGGTTGGGGGGAAATGCAACCAGTTTTGGCCACATTTTGCCATTGCCGCTGCCTCCGACGGGGGGTGGGGGGGTTTGCTGTTGATGGCGGTCTGGCCCCCCAAAGGGGCCCTTGATACGGCCCCTTGGGTCAGAAGTTTGAGGACCCCTGCTCTAAACAGAACAAATATGGAGAACAACATGGGCTGCGTTCACTGAGGCTGGAAAGGACCAGTACAGGTGCTGAAATTAATCATCGCCTAATGGATCAAGGAAATGAGCAGGTTACATCTGAGGAGCAAAGCTACAATATGGTGACAAATATTTGTAATTCCTATGTATACAGACGGCCAGTTGACCTGTCCCGGATTTAGTAGAATTAACCCGAATAAGGGAGGGGGAACACCCCAAAATAATCCTTGTGCGCTTTCATTTTCCTTCTTTGCTATTGCAGTGTGTGTGTATTTGTGCAGTGTTCAGCCTACACAGTGTGCACCCTCGCTTCAGCCCACACACACATACACGTCCGGCCTACTCCATGCAGTATTATCCCCATTTAATGGCAAGCTGAATGATTGATTTGGCCCTTCACCTTGGTTTTTATTGGAAACCTCAGCCCTAACAAGGGATGCTAACCTTTGGCCCCCTCAGCTTCTCATTGAACTATAATTCCCTTTATCATCCTCCATCCCCAGTGGAAGATATGCCGGACTGCTGTATTCAAACCGATAGCGATGTTGGCAGGGGCTTACCAATGCGTAATTCGAAGTTGTTAAAGGAATGCTTGTTGATCTCTTGGATGCTTTCATTCAGCGCTATGGAGAAGTCAGCCACCGCACACAGATGCCCCCATTTGTCTTCGCATTGCTGGATGATAGAGATATAACAAAATATATTAGATATGTGTTGGGGGTTCAATGCTACAATGGCTTCCAACTGAACATTCTACAAGTCTATATCCCACATGATATTTCTATGGTTGTTGCCAAACACAGTGGCTTCAGCTTAGTTTCCATCTAAATCAGTGATCCCCAACCAGTAGCTCAGGACAACATGTTGCTCCCCAA
This sequence comes from Xenopus tropicalis, assembly GCF_000004195.4. Lineage (NCBI taxonomy): Eukaryota > Metazoa > Chordata > Amphibia > Anura > Pipidae > Xenopus > Xenopus tropicalis. The sequence continues at coordinate 142,353,419 of NC_030682.2, forward strand.
CCCCTTGGATGTTGCTCCCAGTGCCCCCAAACCAGGGAGTTATTTTTGAATTCCTGACTTGGGGGCAAGTAAAAACAAGATTTCCTACCAAATAAAGCCCCCTGTAAGCTGATAGGGTGCATAGAGGCCCCTAATAGCCAATCACAGCCCTTATTTGGCTCCTCCATGAACTTTTATGGTGCTTGTGTTGCTCCCCAAGTCTTTTTATATTTGACTGTGGCTCCTGAGTAAGAAAGGTTGGGGATCCCTGATCTAAATGAATGGTTAATGAATTATTTGGTATATAAATTCCTTGTGTGTCCTTCTTTAACTGAGGTAAGGTGGAAACCATGATATTCATTCCTCCATATGTAATAAAAGGCACTAAGTCTGCCCAGTAACCCATAGCAACCAATAATATGTTTGTTTTTTAAACAGGTAACCAGTAAATGCTTCCTGCTGATTGGTTGATCTGTGATAAATCATTTCTTTTTATGTTCAACTAGAACTGCTAGATAATTTATTATACAGCAGATTTAGCCAACAAATACAGGCTAAATATAGTTGGATCCAGCCAGTATAACCTTGCACCGTGCTTGTATATTGTCCTTAGCAAATATAATGCTTAGTTTCATGAATATTACATCGACAAAGCTCCGAGGAGTGCAATTTCCCTGTAATAGCAAAATTGTGTTGCTTTTTATATCTTGCCATAAGCACGCCCAGATGTTCCTTGGTTACAAACTGGTTCGGATGAGTTTGTTAAACAAGTAAATTAAATGAAGTTGATAAAGAGTAAGTAAATAAAAACAGAATGATTCAAAATCAAATATATATATTAGAATTGTATATACATATATATCAGGTTCTAGTGCCTGGTAACACTTCACACACGTTTGCTGTGTGTAGGAAGAAAGCTTTATATTGTATATTGGGCTACAGCATTAGTTGTTTTGGTTCAAACCCCCCTTGTAGGACCAATCATTGTTCAGACCCCCCCCCCCTTAGCTCATAACAAGGTAATGGATATTAAAGATATATGGTTATGTAATAAAAGGCACTAGGTTTGCCCAGGAGCAGTAACCCATAGCAACCAATAAGCAGGTAGCATTTATTGGCCACCTGTTTAAAAACAAACGTATTATTGGTTGCCATAGGTTACTGCTCCTAGTGATGATGTCATGGGCGGGGAAATGGCTGGGCTGGAGCAGGGCAATGGGCGTAGTGGGCTAGGGAAATGGGCATGTGGGGCAAACTGGGCAAATATACTGCCTTTTTTAACATATGGGGGAATGAATATCATTGGTTGGCTATAATCTCAAGAATATATAGGAAAGGAAATGTTAAATCAAAATTTTACCCTAAATAAGCTTCATGAGCTTCCAGGTGTCTCAGGAAGAGCAAACAGCCATTTTCCTCTCACCCTAGCTGACCTAGCTCACCCCAGCCACCTTTCAGGCCCCCCAGTTTAGGAACCAATAGTCTAGAGAGTGACCCCAACCAGTGGCTCGGGGCAACATGTTGCTCCCCAACCCCTTGGATGTTGCTCCCAGTGCCCCCAAACCAGGGAGTTATTTTTGAATTCCTGACTTGGGGGCAAGTTTTGGTTGAATAAAAACAAGATTTCCTACCAAATAAAGCCCCTGTAAGCTGATAGGGTGCATAGAGGCCCCTAATAGCCAATCACAGCCCTTATTTGGCTCCTCCATGAACTTTTATGGTGCTTGTGTTGCTCTCCAAGAGATGAGAGATGGAGATGTATTAACAGGGCCCTAAAGTATCCCAAGTGTAGGGGCTCTAGGAACCCAAGACAGGCTGAGCTGAATGCACTCATTTCCACCAATACATAACACTAGCATTATTGACATTGTGGCAACTAACTGGGGATAGAGGTGCCGATATTGTATACATTGTCAATGTTTAAGAAATCACTGATGCCCATTCTGATTAAAACCACTGCCAATTCATACATATATATATATATAGAGAGGACTATCATTGAGTATAAAGAATGCAACTGTTCTACTGGAGGAAAAAAGGAGAAAAGAACTGGAGGGGAGTTCATGGTTCAAAGCAGGGTTGATGATTAACAATCACCAAAGTCTGTGTTCATGTTGACTCTACACCAATCTATGTCAGGTAACGAATGGGTTAATGCTAGACATTTTTACTGATCTTTCACCTATAGGCTCTCAGCTGATCAATAGTTACACAGATAAATCCTAAAGGACAACAATGCAAAGACATCTTCAACTGCTCCGTGGTATTCATTAAAGGAGAAACAGCGACGTGATATTTCGGTAATTGAGCGTATGTGTTACCAATTAATGATGTGTCAGAGTTAAACATATAAAAATGAGTGATCTGTGTCCAAGTTAAATGTATTTGCAATGCAAGAGGGTCTGTTGCAAGATCAAGTGGTAGATCAAGTAGTTACTGGTATAAAAGAGACCTAGGACGAGCCCTCAAACCTTCTCTTGGCAGAATCTGCTTACAGATGGGGGTAATAGGCACTGAAATTGTGTATATCTACTTATAACTGATGTAAATGTTCCTACAAGCCCATCATCATCTATTGTAAAAAAAACAACCTGCTACAAAAGGTGCCTGGATTTGTTTGTAGAGGGCAGTCAAATGCTGCATGGTCATACCTGAAATGTCATAGTCTTCTCCTCTAAAAGGTTCCATGTATTGTATTGGGCACTGAGCAACATCTACAGTTTGTACAGTTGCATGGGGCTCTGTGAGGCCTTGGAGAAGTTGCTCATTAGTCCTGAGGGTTAATTACCTCACCTTCTCCTTCGCTCACTAGCACTGGGGCTTAATTACCTCACCTTCATTCAATAGCCTCCTAGAACAGGGATCCCCAACCTTTTTTAATCATGGGCAACATTAAATATAAAAAAAAGTTGAAGAGCAATGTGAACATGAAAAAAGTTCCTAGGAGTAGACCAGTAAGAGCTGTGATTGGCTATTTGGTAGCCCCATGGGGACTTCTAGCCGGCAGGAGGCTCTGCTTGGGGTAAAACTGTGTCTCTGGGCTTCCAAAGCTTGTCTCCAAGCCAGAAATGTAAGAATGGCACCTACCCTGAGGCCACTAGGATCAACATGTTGCTCTCGAGTCACTGATTCAAAGCTGTCACTGCCTGGTAGGTATTCTAATAGTGGCTCCTGGTGTGTTGTTAGTGAAGTTTATCTCATTACGTTGGTGGGGTTGATGGGTAGGCTAAGGGCTAAGTAGACTAGTGATAAATGAGATATTTGCACCTCACTCATGGTTTGCCAAACTTTATGTACAGAATGGGATTTATATGGGATTTATCCCCTGTAGGGCTTTGAATTAAAAAAGGGTGAAGAGCCCACAGAAGTTCTGCATTACTGTGGTGGGACAAATAAATGTGAGGGGAGACAACAAATATATGGGGTATATCTAGTATAAATAAATCAAAAGCAACTGGACTTGCTGAGTAATCATTGAAGATGTTTCACTACTCATCCGAGCAGCTTCTTCAGTTCAACTGACTGGTATGGGAAGTCCTCAGCATATATACTCTTCCACTAATCCAATCACAATGGCACCAATTTCCATACCAGTCAGTTGAACTGAAGAAGCTGCTCGGATGAGTAGTGAAACGTCTTCAATGATTACTTAACAAGTCCAGTTGCTTTAGATTTATTTATACTAGATATACCATGACCTGGATGAATGAAAATCTTATAGTCATATGGGGTAAAATGTGAACAGTTTCATTTAATATCTAATGTAGTGCTGTCCAACCTCCAAGGGAGAGAAAGTATTCATTCAGGCCAATACACTGTTTGTATGTGTGCACAGGGGTTGTTAACTTACACATTCATTGCAACCAATTGTGTTTGCACAAAATTGGGAGATGATTGGGAGAAGGAAAGGGCTGGTTGGGTTATCAGCACAATTCCTGGGAACTCTACCTCAACACCAGCAAATGTATCAGCAGAAGGTCCAATGGGGGCTCAGAACACTGAAACATAAAACTATCATTTTGTATATATAGTCTGGCAGCTTGACAGAATCTATTTTCCAGTTGCCCATTAAAGTATCACCTTAAAGTCTAATTTGCAGATTTCTGACACTTTTTGGCACAGAGTTAGTGAAAGTGATGACATTGAGATGAGGGAAGGTCGGCCAGGAAGAAGTTTTTGCCGGGGATTCTTAAATAAAGTTTTCCTGGGATCCATATCACACATTAAACTTCATTGTGAATCTGATCACTGTTACTCCTTTATATATTTAGTGGAAAATACAACACAAATGTAGTAAATAGGTAGTGGTAGGTACCTGCTTCTCTGGGGATAATCCAGACACGGCCATGTAAGTGCTGCCAATCGTTTTGATTTTTTCAATATCTTGGAATCTTTCTTCACCCAGTAACTGAAATGAAAATCCAAAATGTTATTAGCTACTGTGTTATTAAATGTCTATAAACATCAACAATAAAATATCTCAGTGTGTGGGCTTCCCTTCATATGGAAATGTCTCTCCTTTCACCCTAAGCCCATTGGAGGAGTCACTGAGCAATATATACTGTATATATACTCCAGTTCAAGATGCCGTAAAAACCAGATGCACTTCCAACCAGTTACACGGCAGGGCTTTTTCTTGGAGGCCTTTTCCTTAGTAAACTCTTTGGGGAACATTCTTCCAACATAATATTCCAAGCAACTGTAAAGGTGGCCATACACGTAGCAATTTCTATCGTTCCCACCCTCCACTAACGTTTGGGGATAAATTGAAGAAACAATAGAAATTCTACCTCCTTCTGCCAATTCAGCCCTGAATGTAGATTTTGCTCAGGTGTCTTCAATGGCGCCCAATCAAAATCTTTTAACCTGGACAATCAACGATCGGTCGCCTCGTCGAGCTCCCATACACGCACCGAATATCGCATGAAATGAGGTTTCGTACAATATTATCAGTGTGTGTATGGCCAGCTTAAAAAGGATTAATATATTTTATTTTAGTGTATTGTTTTTGCTTATACTTCCCTGGGGAGTTGCCTTGGTGAAGCTTTTACAAGTAGGCATCTGTCAATGTGTATGGGGGGGGGGATTGCCCTAAAAGTCCATATAATGAAGTGACTTGTTGGCCCAGGTCTTCGCTGATGATGCTAAGGTCCTGAGGACCAATACCTTTAGAGAATTGCACAAGGCAGGAATCTCAGTATCCATCATTTTAGGTCATCTACTTTTAGAGCAGATTCTGTTGAAGTTACCTTAGTAGGTGAAAGATACAAGTAGGTCAGATAGTTGAGCAGCTGAGCCTCCACCCAGCAAGAAGACAGGAATCAGCACTAAAACAGTATTTGCCAGTCAGGAAAACAGTTCAGGGGGAAAGGTTAGGTAGGTCCTTGATCCACATTGAGGGGTGCCCCTTTGACATATGTGCTTCATCCTGGGCCACATACCTGTATGAGCCATACCCTTTACTAATGCCCTACTCCCTGACAAACAGAGCTTATTTTTTTACTCCACTGGTGACCTCATGGTTATTAGACCCTTTAACAAACAAAGGGCCAGATTCTATTCAGTGAGAAAAGTTATCTCATGGTTTATCACATGAAAACTCACTGATGAGATTCAATTCAAGGAGAAAAAACTTTCCCATAGACTTTAATAGAGTTTTCATGTGATAAACTTTGAGATCCGTTTTTCCGAACTGAATTGGATTTCAAATCAAATCTCGTCCATGATAAACCTTTTTCTCATTGAACTGAATCTGGCCCAATGTTGTGATAGATCCATGTTTTCTAGTTCCATAAGGTAAGACGTATATTCCTCCCTTTATTACAATCATAGGATCCAGGCTGTATGTACAGCAGACAATTATCCATGGTGGGGGGGCCCTTATCTCAATCACTAGTAATTGCTTTACACGCTGAGGAGATAAGGTAAAGAAATACTGCGGTGATATGATTTGCCTCCTATTTATCTTCTTATATACCATCATCTACTAAGCCTTGCCTACTGATTTTAGATATAAAATTAACCTTAACAAAGATAGGTGAAGCAAAACCGTTGCAAATTCCCTACAGATTATACAATCGTCTTTTTACTTTACACTGGATTGCTGCCATTTTTAATGGCATGGTATATTTAAGACTCTATGGATACATCAACATTTCTTTTGCATTAGTTTATAAGTTACTTAGTCAATAAACAGATTTGAAATAGAAAACAAATGCCACTTTAGCTTCAACAAATGTCCTCTGTTCACCCACGGACCATCTGTTCGTTCTTTCAAGGTGTCCGGGCAGATAAGGTCATTTCACAGATCAGCATATGCTACCAAAGTTCTAAATAGGTAGATCATGATAAGATCCTCGCTGGGATGCCATAATGCTGGCCGGGCCTGCTTTCACATTAGCAGCTTATCTACATATATGAGTCTCCAATTGTTCATCAACTACAACTCACAGCCTTTAACAGCAGCCGATGAATGTTGTCGTCAGGATTCTCCCAGAGGAAACACAAATTTTATTAGGTTGGTAAGGAAAAGGAAACCTAAGAAGGATAATGAAGCCAATATCGTTGAAACTACGCTTGGGGCTCTAATAACTTGATATTTCATGGACAATAATGCTTTGGGTAAAGGTGGCCATACACGTAGTATTGGTTGCACGAAAGATCGTTCCCACCCTCCCCTGACGTTCAGGGCTGAATCGTATGGAGGTAGAAACAATAGGAATTCGACCTCCTTCTGCCGATTCAGCCCTGAACGTAGATTTTGCTCGGGCACCTTCAATGGCGCCCAATAAAAATCTTTTAACCTGGCGTTCGACGAGTCAACCGATATCCGCACCCTTTTGCGATATCGGTCGCCTCGTCGAGCCTCCATACACGCACCGAATATCGTACGAAGCGAGGTTTCGTATGATATTGGTGCGTGTATGGCCGGTTCAAAGAAGGGTATGACTTGAAGCTCAGGTCTCCCAGGCCCATATTAAAGAACAAAGAAACCCAGATTCACTGGAGTCTAAGTTTGGGACAGGAACATATGATGCATCACTATATTAATTAGTGCAATTCATTCCTAAAGATCTCGGACCCAAGCCCAGACCTAAGGAGCCCGGACCCAAGGAAAAAATGTAGCCATTACATTGGAGCCAAGATGATAGACGAGTGACTAGATGAGTGAAGGGCCTTGTCCTTTAGGTACAACATACAGTATGTCTGGAGAAATAAAGCTATAACTGGTCTTCTCTAGAAGGTATAAAAGTACAAAATGGCACACCAGTGGGGGCAGTGCTGAATTACTAAGGTGCACAAAACCCAAGGAAAAAATGTAGCCATTATATTGGAGCCAAGATGATAGATGAGTGACTAGATGAGTGAAGGGCCTTGTCCTTTAGGTACAACATACAGTATGTCTGGAGAAATAAAGCTATAACTGGTCTTCTCTAGAAGGTATAAAAGTACAAAATGGCACACCAGTGGGGGCAGTGCTGAATTACTAAGGTGCACAAAACCCAAGGAAAAAATGTAGCCATTATATTGGAGCCAAGATGATAGATGAGTGACTAGATGAGTGAAGGGCCTTGTCATTTAGGTACAACATATGTCCGGAGAAATAAAGTTATAACTGGTCTTCTCTAGAAGGTATAAAAGTACAAAATGGCACACCAGTGGGGGCAGTGCTGCATTACTAAGGTGCACAAAACCCAAGGAAAAAATGCAGCCATTACATTGGAGCCAAGATGATAGACGAGTGACTAGATGAGTGAAGGGCCTTGTCCTTTAGGTACAACATACAGTATGTCTGGAGAAATAAAGCTATAACTGGTCTTCTCTAGAAGGTATAAAAGTACAAAATGGCACACCAGTGGGGGCAGTGCTGAATTACTAAGGTGCACAAAACCCAAGGAAAAAATGTAGCCATTATATTGGAGCCAAGATGATAGATGAGTGACTAGATGAGTGAAGGGCCTTGTCATTTAGGTACAACATATGTCTGGAGAAATAAAGTTATAACTGGTCTTCTCTAGAAGGTATAAAAGTACAAAATGGCACCCCAGTGGGGGCAGTTCTGCATTGCTATATGAGTCTAATTGACTTAAAAACTATAATACTTGACTGTTTAATGTCCAACAGCCCCAGTATAACCCTACAAATGTACCTGTTTCTTAGGGGCACCTTAAATCGGCCCTGAGCTCAGGTACAAAGAGATCCAAAAATAAAATAAGTAGTCACAACTAAAGTAATGAATTCCAAATTAAAATAAACAGATAGGGTTGAATTGCAGCAGGTACTTAATCAAAAATAAAGTTATCGAGGGAAGCAGGCAGCTGTTATATATACGTTACATGGATGTGAAAAAATCCCACAGTCTCCAAGGCCATGAAAAACCGAGAGCATTATGTCGTATGCGGCAAGACTGCTAATCCTTTCCATATTGATTGTTCAAATATGACCTTTTATAGCAATAAATAGCATCAGTTGCACATAGCCGGTGAGTGACAGTTCCCTCGGAGAGCCTGTCCCATTGTTCCTTTTTAAATGCAACATCACAAATTGATTAGGCTGGGGGTACATACGAGACAAAACCCAAAGTGAGAAAATGACAGTGTAAGGTTCAGAAATTGGTTATTATTATTCTGCACTGTAGTTTCTAATGAACCAGCAGAGGAATATAATGAGCTCGTTGCAATTCCTGTGGATTTTTTGTTCACCGTTACTTCATTCCTTCTCCAATGATTGGAACATGTTCATTAACCTCTTGCTACAAGAAAAGGCCAGCAACGCGGTGTAATTGCAGAGATACGGGTCTCTCGAAACGGCAGGGTTAGTCTGGCTGAAATAATTGCTAATGAACAGAAAGGCAAGATCTTCCTTTCTCTAAAGTCTTTGCAGGAAGCTGTTTATATCCTGCAACTTCATTATTGATGACCCCAATGGTAATCATGTAGAAAAAAAAATAAGATTTCTGCGTCAGTTCATTAATTGGGGATGTCTACAAAAATAATTGTATATCCGAATTGTCTAATCTATATAATTTATCTTAGGGGTGAAGAGCCTGTTGGACTGGGGGAACTTGACTGTATATATAGGGGGACTGGGTGAAGGAACCTTGGCTTCTTTGGGCTTTCTTTTGTGGGTTTTACTTGCAAGCTGGTAAAATCTCCAGGTGTTTGTAATGTCCCATTTTGGAGATATCTTGCTCAACTCAGGTACTGAACAGACAGCGGTTTTACCCCATATACATTGGATTGTAGTGCAGAGTAGTTTCCATTATACAAAATCCAATAGAAAGGAAGGAAGGGCTCCAGCAGGTTCACTGCAATGAATTTATTGAAGGTAGTAGTTACATGTAGTTTCCATTATGCTCCCCATCACCTGTATGTTAGGGCAAAGCTTTCCCATACTCATTGTGCTACATTGAAGGGACTATTGTACCTATTCAGCTTTATTCTGGCTCTGCAAGTGTACTGTACAGTCAGTAGAAGAATACTGAAGTAAGGGGAATCCATGACTAATGAGAATAAAGTACCACTTTATGGTATTTTGGTATAATAACCCAACAGCCCATGGACAGAGGGAAAAAGGCCCAATTGAGTCACCTGTTTCATGGTTGCAATTGGGTTGAACTGTAGTGCAGGGTTGTATTCTTTACCCTAATATACATCTGTACTGAAGGGAACAGCAGAGCACTGAAACCTCCCCATAATTATTGCAGCACTTTGAAGAAGCTCTTGTTTCCAGAACTTAAAGGGAAACTCCACCCAAACTTAAACTTTTTGAAAACTGAACATAATTTCAAGAAACTTTGCAATATACATCAATTAAAAATATGGGGTTCCTTTTCAATGCAACTGTTCCGCTGGGCCTACCCCTTACATTTCCACGACTCTAAGGGGCTGATTTACTAACCCACGAATCCGACCCGAATTGGAAAAGTTCCGACTTGAAAACGAACATTTTGCGACTTTTTCGTATGTTTTGCGATTTTTTCGGATTCTGTACGAATTTTTCGTTACCAATACGATTTTTGCGTAAAAACGCGAGTTTTTCGTATCCATTACGAAAGTTGCGTAAAAAGTTGCGCATTTTGCGTAGCGTTAAAACTTACGCGAAAAGTTGCGCATTTTTCGTAGCGTTAAAACTTAACGCTACGAAAAATGCGCAACTTTTCGCGTAAGTTTTAACGCTACGCAAAATGCGCAACTTTTTACGCAACTTTCGTAATGGATAGGAAAACTCGCGTTTTTACGCAAAAATCGTATTGGATCCGAAAAATTCGTAAAGAATCCGAAAAAATTGCAAAACATACGAAAAAATCGCAAAGTACCGATCATTACGAAAAAAACGCAATCGGACTCCATTCGACCCGTTCGTGGGTAAGTAAATCAGCCCCTAAAAGTGCACTGTACAGCTAAAAGAATAATGTTAATGTAAAAGGAGTCTGTGGCTAATGAGAACAATTTACTCAAAAGAAACCTATGCTATGGGTCTATGGATGACCCTACTTGGGTTTTATAACCCCTCAGCTACAGCCCCAACAGTTGTATAATGTCCATATAAATTATCTACCTGGATGGATGAGCTTATTAGATCTCTAGGAGGACTATACAGACCTATCACTTAAACCCATGGCTCATAGAAGCTTGAAAAGGTAGATTGCAGGAGGCCTGTCCTACCAAACCCTCAAAGTGGCCACTAAAGTGGCCACTGAAGGCGTTCAGGATATCATGAAGTTCAGGAGGCCCTGAATACCGTTGAATAGCAAAAAAGCCAACGTTTTGACACCTAACTACATCTGTATTAAGCCACCTTTATATGAGAAGAATTCAAGTGAAACGCAATTCAAGTGGAACTCAATCCAAGTGGAACTCAATCCAAGTGGAACTCAATCCAAGTGGAACTCAATTCAAGTGGAACTCAATTCAAGTGGAACTCAATCCAAGTGGAACTCCAGATAACGAATATCTTCTTTTCACTGTGATCGGCAACTTAACAAATGATCCAAATCCATAAACAAATCCTTGGTGGAAATTTCCAGATACAATATATGATGTCCAACCTTCCCACCGTGATGTCCAACTGCCCCATTTAAATACACAGTCTGTACTACATACGTTATATGTTTGAGCCACAGAATAGAAATAACCAAATCATGTTGTTAATTTCATTTAATTTACCTCGTCAAAGTCGGCAATGATTTCATTCAGCAAACGAAGGCATTCGACACCCTGGTTGTTCATTTCGGTTTGGGAATAGAAGTCGGCAAATCCGGGAATAGAGGCAAACATGACGCCTACTGCATCGTAGGACTGGGAATACAGCTCCTGAAAACAAAAGCAGTGGAAATAAATGGCTTGTGTAGGTCTCTACAGTATATTGTGCTACCATTATATATGCATGTACCATAGTAAGGGTGCCCCCACCCAGGTGAAGCAGGTTTTAGGGGACAAGCTGGCCCTTTATCTCTGCTTTGTTCTCAGCTGCTATGACCATTGGGCAGGTCTGACATGGATTAGCAAATAGACTTCAGCCATACTATGTTGGATCTGCTTCAATCCCATAGGCTGGAGTATAAATTACATTTCAACCAATAGATGGATCACACCATCCCCAGCTTGGCATTACTGAACACTCACTTTGATTTGCTAAGTTAAAGGAAAACTATACCCCCAGAATGAATAGTTAACTAACAGACAGTTTACATCATATTAAGGGGCTGATTTACTTACCCACGAACGGGTCGAATGGAGTCCGATTGCGTTTTTTTCGTAATGATCGGTATTTTGCGATTTTTTCGTATGTTTTGCATTTTTTTCGGATTCTTTACGAATTTTTCGTTACCAATACGATTTTTGCGTAAAAACGCGAGTTTTCCTATCCATTACGAAAGTTGCGTAAAAAGTTGCGCATTTTTCGTAGCGTTAAAACTTACGCGAAAAGTTGCGCATTTTTCGCGTTAACGCTACGAAAAATGCGCAACTTTTTACGCAACTTTCGTAATGGATACGAAAAACTCGCGTTTTTACGCAAAAATCGTATTGGTAACGAAAAATTCGTACAGAATCCGAAAAAATCGCAAAACATACGAAAAAGTCGCAAAATGTTCGTTTTCAAGTCGGAACTTTTCCAATTCGGGTCGGATTCGTGGGTTAGTAAAGCAGCCCCTAAGTGTCCTATTTAAAAAAAATCTTATATATATCTAATATATATCAGTAAATATTGCCCTTTTACATCCTTTCCCTTGAGCCGCCATTTAGTGATGGGCTGTGTGCCCCCTCAGAGATCAGCTGACAGGAAGTGATGCAGCTCTAACTGTAACAGGAAGTAGTGTGGGAGCAAAAGACAACCTTTAATAAATGGCCCCCATAGCAATGCAATCAGAGAAGAATCCTAGAGGCAGAGAACACCGGGTACCAAACTTGGGAACAACAGCCTTTGCAGAACTCCTCTCCGCAGTATTTATTTTTAATTCTAAGCCTCCCATGAAAGATAAAGAATTATCTATGTATAAATAGAGGGGGAAACAGAGAAAGAAGAAGAGAAAGCTATAAATGCCCTGAATGTACTGTATATCCTCTGATTAGCGCTTTATGTTGCTTTGCCCCATGTTGCTTTGTGTGTGTGACTGTAGCCCCATTATGTACCCCTGTGAGAAGCTAAAATAAACCCCCTTTGTACCGGGGGCCGGAGCGCGTTCTTCTTCATCTAGAGGAAACAGACAGCTTATAGAGAACCCGAGTCAATATTTTCTGTGGAGCAGCAGAAAATCACATTGCCGGTGACGCTGGGCACCTAATTAATTCTCCTTTAATATCAACTGCACTGTAACTTAATACCGTGCTTGGTTCTGAAGTCAGAATCATTAGTGTAACCGGGCCCAGGCTAAGGGACTTACTGCCGAGCAACATCTGCTGAGCAGGCAAAACAGCACCGAAGATAGTATACGGAGAACATGCTCATATTTCTAATCAGAATGGACACGTTCCGGGATTAATGTTTTTAGATTTTGGTGCAACACAGGGTTGGGCTGGTTTTCCAGAGCACTAGAGGATTATCCGATGGGCTGAGGTCTTTGTGGGCAGGGCCGCTGCTGGCCAAATGGGTGCCCTAAGCAGAAATATACTTTTGTGCCCCCTCCCCCAAATATTACGGAAGTAAAAATAAAATAATAATAAAAACACCTACTATAGGGGCTCCACACACAGTGCCCCCAATATCCCACATAGACAATTCCCCCATAGTAAGTGCCCCCAATTGCGGGGGCGGGATGCCCTATAAAAACCGGCGGGACAGTGTTGGGGGGTATGTTATAATATATAAAAACGATTTTTTTGAGCAGCTGGGATGGTGCCCCCCTGGGAGTTGGTGCCCTACACAGACTGCGTACTCTGCTTATAGGGAGCGGCGGCCCTGTTTGTGGGCCCTGGCCCAGCACAGTTTCCATCAGCCCTTTATTATTTCTAGCATAGACTAATATGGGGCTATGTAATAAAAGGCACTAACGGGCGTGTTTACTAAGATTGGAGATAAATATCTCTGGTGATGTTGCCCA